>NW_018128034.1:817338-823372 GCF_001952655.1 Monopterus albus
CACTCCGCATACCCCCCCCCCCCCAGCAAACCTCCAACTCCGGCTTCTCACTTTCATTCTCTCTCATTAATGATCTCATTTCTCACTCTCCTTCCCTGAGGCCCAGAACGAGGTTAGCTCCGCAGTCTGACCTATAAACACTGCCATGGAAGCTGCAATGCTTACAGCGAAACACCTCTTTAACAGGGAAGGGTGGGGGGCGGGGGGTTGTCTCACCTTTATCTCAGCCAGAGGGCTATCAGATGCCAGATTTACTTCACTTTCAACAATCCTTTTCCTGGCAGAAATGTTTTCACGCCTCCCAGATTTCTTTTTTCCCCTAACAAGTCAGTAGAAACCTGCACTGCTTCAACACACTTTACTCACTCTTGGCATCAGCTTGTTGTTGTGTCCTGTGTGTATGTTGAAATGAGCATCAGCAGAGAAAGGAAAGAGCTGGGGTCTGAATTAAAAGATGTTAGTGGTAGGGCTGTCACTTTTTATTCAAATCTTCAGAATCAGAATCAGAATCAGCTTTACTGGCCAGGTGTGCTGGACATGAGGAATTTGACTCTGGTACAGTGGCTCTCAATGTGCACGTACATATCCCCATGCAAGGCAACAGCAAGGGGCAAGTAAACAATATACCAACATAAGGCTGTGTAGTATAACAAACATATAACACACCTGAGGACTCCCCTGCAGTCTCACTCTCTAAGTGAGGCACCAAAGTTAACGTTACTACAGACAAGTGGAGCAGTGTCTGAGTTACAGCCTCGCCTGACTGTCCTAGCCCTGCAGCATACTTGCCCTGAAGAAGACTGGTGGGTTGAAACATTGGCTACACACTCTAAACACATCACGTATGCTTTCAATGTGTGGCCGTTTTTTTGGGGAATGGAGATTTTTACTCATGGTACTTCCATGGCTCACATTTCAAAGATCAGCTCACCTCCCAAATTTAGGCAATGATGTTATCTGTGAAAAATGTTGGAATTTCAGAAATACAGTATCTCCCTACTCATATCAGTAATTTATGGGGCACATCAACAGAAAGCTGCAAATAAAGCTGTCTGAAGTTCAAAGTACTGAATAATGACCTCTGTAAGCAAAACGTGATAAAACTATATATTAATAGGCAGTGGTCCAAAACAATAAGCATGGCTAACATGTTAAATGAAGAGATGGAGGGCTTACCGGCAGACTGGATGGTCGCCCCTGCATGCTGTCTTCTTGACTGCTCTTGCTGGAAGCCATAGGCTGGCTGGATGGAGGAGCGCTGGACTGGGAGCTAAAAGAATCCTGGGAGAGTTCCTGATCAAGGGGCAAGAAAAATAACACAATTGGCTCCACACATGTATATAAAAAAAAAAAAAAGTCCCCAAGCATCTTGTTGTTGCTTTTGGGCTTTTTAAAAGTTGTCAGTGTGCTCTAAATACTCTTGGTATAGTTTACTACTGTTCTTACTATTCATTTAACAATTAACAGACAGAAGGCTGTTTAACTGCATAAATAATTAAACTTTAATTAAGCAACAAGTCGGCCTTAGATGGCTTACACTAATGGTTTATTCAAAACCTCATATAGCTGTTTCACAGTTAAAGGCTTACAAGTTATGGAAATTATTATTTAATATTCACCAATATCAAGTTTGATATATATCACACAAGGAGGCACCACTATGAAGCATCCACTTGTTTGCACTGTTGGATTCCCACAGTGTAAGTTACGCATGGACTTGATTTGCAGCACTGATAAAGTATAGCAAATGTAAAAAGCTTGTGTGAGCTCATGTATCTCTTGCTGCGAATATTAATGGAAACACAGATGGATCCAACATGACACATCACATTATAGTCTGATAACAGAGTTCAGTGTATTACCTGTGGAGGAGGTGGGAACCGCTGATATGGTGACTGCTGTTGCTGCTGTAAGGGAGGTGTCTGGGAGTAAGGAGATTGCTGACCCTGCTGACCATGACCTGGAGGTTGTTGGGCTTGAGGGGGTGGACCTCCTGGTTGTTGCTGTTGCTGCTGTTGTTGTGGGGGCCCTTGCTGCTGCTGTGGGGTTTGCTGCTGTGGTGGCTGCCCTGGTCCAGGGGGTTGCGGATAGCCAGGCTGGCCCTGAGGGCCCTGCTGACTTTGAGAACTCTGGCCTGGTTGCTGTTGAGGCTGCTGCTGAGGAGGGATGTAAGGTGGTTGTCCTGGCTGAGACTGTTGGGGCTGGTTATAGGGAGGCTGACCTGGTGAAGGGCCGTGGGGACCTTGGGAATGTTGGTAAGGGGGTCCTGGCTGCCCATGTTGGCCAGAAGGCTGTGGAGGGTGGCCCTGCTGGGGGTAGGCAGGTCCAGAGCTACCCTGCGGTTGGCCAGGGTATGGAGGCTGCTGCTGGCCAGGGTGAGGTGCGGGGCCGTGCTGACCATAGTAGCCCTGATTCTGTTGGCTGTAGCCACCTGGGCCCTGTTGTCCATAGGATGACATCTAGACATGAAAGCCGGAAGATTAGTTAGGACAACTATAGATCTCTTTTGAGGAAAAAAAAATAGATTCATGCTTAAATATAACCCAGCACAGTTGAATTGCCTGTGAACACAAATAGCTTTCTTCAGTAGAACTAAGATTTTACTGCAGGCTCACTTTCCTGAGCCCCTCAGTGGAATATCAATCCCTAACTGCATATAGTCACTGTGCACAGACAGAATCAGTCTTAAAGCTTTAAAACTGTATAAAAATAACTCATACTCATAACCCAGGCTTTTGTTACCATTCACTCACAGCAGAGTAATCACAGCATCTCTTCATCTTACTCAAAGATTAAAAAGGAAAGACAACTGTTGTCTCTCTGTAAGACAGAGCAGTGTGTGCCTCGGAATAAACTGATCAGTCAAAGTGCATAAGAAAATCTAAGTGTTGGAATTCAGGTGTGAATTGCTTTAAATTACTGCCATGAAAATAAAAATTGAGTTTTGACTTCATCTCCTTGAACTTCAATATGAGGGTTTTCATATTCTACCCAATCCTGTGCGCAGAAAGCCTTTCAATACAGCGTTTTCCTTTCATTACCCTCAAGGAGCATGAAAGGAGAAAGGGCTGACCTTGTGTGGAAGCACAGTAATAAAAAAAAAAAAGAAGAAGAAGATGAGGAGGAGGAAAAAAAAACCCAGGTGTTGTTTTGAGAGTGTTCTCAGCTACTCAACAATTCAAAAAAAAAATTGAGATAGTAAAGAACTGCCACGCACGTAAAACAACATGAAGTGGCTGTATTGTAACTGTCTGACAAAGGAAGGGAAGCCGTTTTCTTCTCTGCAGGGCACTTATCGAGTCCACGGTCAGACACCAGGCAGGCCAGTATGAGATAATCACACCACACAATGGGCACAAGACCACAGACAGCGGACGTGGAAGAAAAGGTTTCACTCTATGGGATTCCCTGCATGCACTTCTCTTTAAAGACACACTGCCTGGCTGTGAGAGTTCAAGAAAGGGTTTATTCCTAGCTATGAGTAAGTAGCTCTGGCAAACTGAAGGTTTGAAGCTACTTACTTGCCATTTTCAATTGGACAACACTAAGAATGTGCTGCTTACTGTGCCCATAGATACAACCTGAATTTCTCCAACTTTTATTTTCAAGCATGAAAATAAACTAGATGGTAAAAAACTGATGTGCCGCTCTTGTTGTCTGTTCCTCTTAGATCTTTTGTTCCTCGGCTCATTTGAGGTTTTAGGTCAAAGGGATGCTAAACGTTTATTTTGGTTGGACTCTTCATTAATTTTCGCCTATATACAGTAAATATACCTGTCAAACACAGACCTTTTGCTACTTGACTTCAATGAACAGTACATCATCCCTGGTCCTGCCAATCTGCTATATTAATTAATTATTAGACATTTTGAAATACATTTATTTCCGTCCTTGCCAAAACTTGTTGCTTTTCTTCATACAAATACTTTCATGTATGTTCATAAAACATAAAGCTACAACTGGTTAGCTTGACTTAGCGTAAAGACTGGAAACTGGGGGGGAAACAGATCCACCTACCAGCTCCTACAAAACCTAATAATTAAGATTAATTCAAGTGTAAAAACAACAATTTGAGGTTTAATGGCAAACTATTTTAGTAGTATCCTCTGATGTAGTCAGTTTAACCATTTCCCCACATTTCCAGTCTTCATTCCAAGCTAATATGATATTAAATATATATTATATTATATATATACTATATATTAGCTAATATGAAAGTGGTGGTGAACGTGTGTCTGTATAACTTTTAAGGACAATTTCTCCTTTATCTATCTTGATTTATCTGGAATCTAACCTTCCTTTTCGGACAGGTCTGACATATCTGGATCATGAGTTCTCAACATGAAGCAGTAATGTCTTGCAAACTCTCTCACACATTCAGTGAGACTGTTTTCTCCCTTTCATTTTAGTTTCACCTCATTTATATGTTTTATAAGCAACAGAAATGTGACTTGGGTCTGGTGATGCAAGTGTCTGTCCATCATTTCTTCAGCTCACCCAGTAGCACCACAGGTTTGGCAGTTCCTTTCAGTTCTCTGTTGTCCTGCCAATACTGGGCAATCAGTCTTATTCAAATTACAGATGTCAAAAGTGAGAAGGACAAATCCAATTCACTTTTTTTAATATTCCATCTTCCCAGCCCAAATAGTCAGTCGTCTTTACTATAGTTTCCACTTGAAAATAATGTGAAAAAAATGTTTTGCTCCTGTTTATCTGAGTCTACTTGGATAATGTCAGCAAGGTTTGTGATTTTGCAATTACTATCTCCTACAAGAACGTCTGATCAGCCTAATGATATGGTGAATACCCTACAAAGCTTAATCAATCATCTGGGTGGCATTGAGACCAGAGAATTTTGAATCTTAATCCCAGTCTGAACTTTTTATTAAAGGCATTCCACCTGGAATATACAAAGACTGTCTGAATCATAACATATTTATCCATTTCAAGCCAAGATGGATAAATGCAAAAATGGGTTTTACAAGGTTCCAATGAAGATGCACACAATGTAATCCAAATGATTAATTACTGACCTGCTGTCCATACTGCATGCCGCTTATCGTGCCAGGTGTTCGGCTCTGCATTCCCATAGGATACCTCTGAGGCCCAGGAGGTCCATAGCCCTGGCCTGGGTAAGAGCCTGCCTGCTGGGGTCCAGGTCCTGTGGGAGGCCCTTGTTGTTGCTGGGAGTAGGGACTAGGACCTCCATATGTCTGGCCACGCATTTTCCCTACCTGGTCCAGTGGACTTGGGGGCTGGAGGACACAGAAAATTTGCAGTATATATATATCAATGAGCTGAAACAGTGGATGAATAGAGTGGCAATTCTGGCATCAAAACTGGATGAAAAGATGTAACCTTAGACATGTAGTAAGTGTCTGTCATTTATTCATGGTTTTGGGGGTCATTGTTATAAAGTGTATACTGCCCTATTAAACTGTGCAGTCCCACACCCTAACAAGCTCTGTAATTATGCAAATTATATGATATTGACCAGGATCCAGTTATTTAACAGCAAGAGATGAAATCTGATCAAATATAGCCGGGAGTTATTTTGAACCTTTTAGTGGGTTTTCTTGAAAAAACACTACTTAGGAGTGAACACAAATGATGACTCTTCCATAGCAATGTGTCATGCAAGCATCATTCCATAAACCAGTCACAGTATAATCAAGCAAATACAAAACAAAAAGCAGGAGGGGGAGGAAAATACTGTAGTGGATTTACTTTCCTACTAGAAAGGGAAATTTTGGCTATGAATGAATGAATGAATGAGCTCACTATATCCGCCAGGAGCATTTCCCTGCCCAGGAGATCATTATGCCAGTGGGTGGGTACTGTTACAGCAGAGACGTCAGGGAGGGTTTCTATGAAAACAGACTTAAGTGGAAGTATCTGCGGTGGCTGGAGCTGGGCCCACCCCTCAGCTGGAGCCACGTCAGGATGCAGTCTGTGGTAGTGGTGTTTGTGGGGGCTGACCTTGGCCAGCTTGGATACAGAGGGATCCACATGGCCTGGCCAGGCAACATTACGG
>NW_018128034.1:823382-829617 GCF_001952655.1 Monopterus albus
GGGGGGGGGGGGGGTGTAATGAGGTAGCTTCGGCTGTCAGCAGCTGGAGCCAAGATCATAAAGTGTCTCATGCTGTGAGTGTAAATAAGAGAATAGAGCTTGGTGGAATTCCCTCAAACAACACTATCAGTATAATAAAAAAATATAGATAGAATTAACTAATGGAATCCCATAGCAGTGTAATAAAAATCAAACAAACAAAATATTCACATGAGGGCAGGATGGTTATCGTAATGTTGGTGTGATCTGATGCCATCACCTCATGACACCGCTGGCAGCACCCATATGTTCCCATCAAACCCACAGCAGCAGCGTCAGAAAGTACAAGCCACAATGGGGGCTTTGAAGTAGGAACACCTCCTGGCCTGCTGACCTCGGGCAGCAGACACAAAGCTTTCATTACTTCCCACGGTTATTAATCTGTGTTTGTGTGTGTGTGTGTGTGTGTTTTCCCTCCCCTAAAAACCTTTTTCCTTGGTTAAGGGAGACAACCACCGGAGCTATTTATAGCCAGTGAGACGAAGAGGGCAGTCTGCCGAAAATGTAACAGGTCCCAGCTGCACTGCTGTTTGAACCTGGGCCAGGCCTTGCTCTTCCTGGTCTTTAATAAAGCAGCAAGCTTTGGCACTCTATGAATGACAGTGCTGCAGTGAAAGAGAGGAGGTCGGGCAGGGGGCTGCTCAGCAGGAGGCTGGTGTTTGTATGAAAATATATGTGTGTGTGTGTGTGTGTGTGTGTGTGTGTGTGTGTGTTGGGGAAGATTGTAGATACTGGGGTAGCCAGTGAGACGAAGAGGGCAGTCTGCCGAAAATGTAACAGGTCCCAGCTGCACTGCTGTTTGAACCTGGGCCAGGCCTTGCTCTTCCTGGTCTTTAATAAAGCAGCAAGCTTTGGCACTCTATGAATGACAGTGCTGCAGTGAAAGAGAGGAGGTCGGGCAGGGGGCTGCTCAGCAGGAGGCTGGTGTTTGTATGAAAATATATGTGTGTGTGTGTGTGTGTGTGTGTGTGTGTTGGGTAAGATTGTAGATACTGGAGGTGGGGAGGGGGGTGTGGATCAACAGGCTGTCAGGGCAGTCAACCAACATTATCCAAGATAACATATTCCACTCCAGATTTTCCCTCTAGCCTCCCCCAGGTCACACTCTCCTGAGCTCCTCCAGGATCAGGAGAGTGCATGTGTTATGATATGTGTGTGAAGTAAAAGAGGGAAGGGGTAGGGGGGTGTTACTATGCTCCCTATGGTCATTACCAACTGCACCTTGGGGGAAGAGGTAACAGGCAATCTCCTGTGACCTCTAATGCACTTTTAAGCCCTGTCTGCAAGGAAGAACACCATACCCTACCTGCTCCTGACATCAGGCCAGGATGGGAGTCCACACAACAAACTAGTGGAAAATACTGAAGCAGGCCCCACCTTATTGCTGGTTTTCAATTCATTTCAAACAGGTGTACTTGTCCAATTACAGCAACAACAACAACAAAATCTCCAGTCTCATAAACAAAGCTGGAGCCACTTCTATCACTGGACAGAAGTATGCTATAGCTCTTTCCTAATGAGCTGCTTAAGCAGCTAGACAGTCTCCTGTGTCATCGGTAAAGTGTGCCACTGAGGCCTGAATCACAGGCTAGCATCCTCCAATCCTCATGAAAAATGACTAGTATGCTAACAAACGACAAAGCAGCAACACTAAACGTAAAATCTATTTCACATTTAGATAAAATCTCCCAGCGATGACTGGGCCATAAACAATCACCCTTTTGCTCACCAATTTCAGTCAATATTTCACCAGCACTGAGAATATTTCTACACCAGCTTGTGTGTCCACTTTTCCATTAAGAAGCTTGACAGCTCTGGCTCCGCCTCAGCACAGAGAGGTAGAGCTGGAAACGTATCGCTTGACTACAATCAGAGCCACGTGGAGAATCAGCTGTGACATCTCCAAAACAACCACTCATCTCACTCTCACGTCTCATTTAACACTCATTAGATAGCAGTCATTTGACCAGGTGATCAGACAGCACTGTGCACACAAATGTTAGATCAACATGCATCTTACATCAATCACTAATGTGTGAACTAAAGCCACTGATTTGAATTAAATCAATTTTTTGTACAAATATTTAAACGTACAAATAATTATTTGCTGAATTCATTTAATTTGTCCATTTTTATGCCAAAAGCTGTACTAATACAATACCTTCTGTAGGAAACCAGGATAACAAAGCACAGAGGAAAATACACACTAACTCACCAACACTGGCAGTAACTATTCATACCAATAAAAGTATTTGAGGTGTGTTAACAGATCCATGGCCCATCCATCATTCCATCAATTTTCTGCCATTTATCTGGAGTCCTGTTGCAGTGGCAACAGGTTCAATAAATCGGTCCAGATGTTCCTCTCTGCAACAGCGTTCTTCAGCTACTCCTGGGGGACCCTGAGGCATTACCAGGATAGATGCAATGGTCTACATGGGGCCTCCTACCAAATGGTCATGCTGGTAAAACCCCCAATAGGAGGTGCCCAGCGGGCATCCTAATCAGATGCCTGAAGCCATCTCAACAGGCTCCTTTCGATGCTTGGGAGCTGCAGCTTTACTTTAAATTCCCCTTGGATGTCCGAACTCTCACGCAGGTACCACCGACTCCAGACGATGTAAAAAGTTATGGTCATTTGGAGCTTTTAGGGCAACATTTTTAACAGTTATGTGGGTCTTCTGTTTCATAATAAAGAAACGTGTCACCCAGTGCAGCACTGTTTTACTGATGTGTGTTTAATAATAAGCTAATCCAGGTTGGAGACCGATTGATTGATTAACCATGCGTAGAGGCAATTCACTGTTGGTTTTATGGGGATCGTTTAAAATACTATTCATATAGAAAATGAACGGCCTTATCTGTTAAAAGGTTAATTTCATTCTATGAAAATGTTAATTTTATTGATCTGCAATGATTAGCCAGCAAACAAAGATTTATTAGCAACTGTTCTGATAAGTCATTATTCAAGCAACAATTCCAAACCCTCATGATGATTTACTGCTTTTCTTTGCTTTATGTCACTGTAAAATATACCCACAAACACACACACACACACACACACACACATACATAATATCCTGCCCGTAGTCATGATGGCTTTAAAAGTATGTGGTCTGAAGCCCAGCAGAAATCTGGGGATTCCAGGCCATTAAACCTGTTCAAGGGGTCTTGTTGTTTTCCTCCTCGACCTCATTTGATCACATCTGGAAACAGCTGTGGCCAGTCTAGCTCTCATGTGTCCATTGATCTGTTTACAAGCATTTTCCTTGCATTGCTTAAAGTTGTTCATATCTGATACAGCATTACACATCCTCTAAGATCCCGGAAAGCTTTGGCAGAGGCTTTTGTGAATGTGTATTTGTGTTTTAAAAATCATTTTAGCAACCTCTACTGCATTTTGTGTATAAAGGTCAGGGACTGCTATAGAAGGTTCTGTTCCTCTTTCTCTTCTCTAGTTCTACAATGAGTGGCTCTTAAGAAAGGCAGAGTCAAGGCTGGATCACTGCTGCCAAGTACAAACTTTCACATTTTAGTTTGTTCTCCCACATTTTACAGTCATAGCCGAGAGTTTAATTGCAAGCAGCACAAATGTGATTAAAAGTAGCATTACAAATTAGAGGGGAGGCTGAGAAAAAAGTGCAAAAAGAAAGGAGGACATGCATAGCACTTGTTAGTTTCGCTCTATTTAAATGGATAATGTATGTCACAGAAGAAAAAAAATATGCAGATGACTGTTGAACAATTCATTCCCTTTACTACATTGGTAAAATGTTCACTTAAATGATCAGAGTTGTTATTTGTTTATTTAGAAATTAGAATGGTTGTTCATTGTTCAAGGTCTAGGACAAAGCGATTTGTTTCTGATGTATCATGTCAGTGGTTGGAGGTGGTGAGGGCACAACATAGACAGTGGAAAGATGATAAGGCATGCAGCACTACTGAGTTGAGTGTATGTCTGCATCCTTGTGCTTTGAAAGGCAAATTACTACAATCAAGGTCTGACACCATGACCTGCCAAATGCCACGTACTGGGAAAACTTGGCTTTGGAATTTGACTTTTACAAGGGTTGAAAATATGGCAGGGCTCAGCAATATGACCCAAAAAATTTCATCTCAATTTAACTGGACAACTCACTGTTTATTTTTTCTGTCTGCATGAACATGAGACAACATTTCATTCAAAACTTGTTTTCCTTTTCCAAAGCTATATGCTGTTCCCCAGTAACTAGGGCCATATGTGCAATATCAACAAAAGAAAAAACACTAGCAAGGCTGTTCTCCTTTCACAAACTGTAAACGTAAAGAATAACAGTAGGGGCAGCTGTGCAACAATAACAAAAAGGCAGCACATGTAAGGGAGTCAATATACATTGTGTTAAAACAATCAAAATAACCTTAAAATAAAGCACTACTGGTAGGACATGACTGGAAAAACATTTCTTGAACAGGTTTAAGAGCCACCTAAAAATACTGTAAGTTGCAAAAGGTTTGTCGTGCTGCCAACTTTTATTTTTTACAAACATGAGACTTTGCAAATTTGAACCATTTCACCGAGGTAACATTAAGGCCTTTCTTTGGTATTATTTTGTTGTCTTTAACTGCTGCTGTTGCCCTTACTCTAGCCATTAGCCATCATGTTGGAAAGGTTTGTTACTCTCCAGGGCTCTCTGCCAGTCACATGAGTAGGCCCTATCTCACGATGGTGAAGAATCCTTTAAAAAAAATATTTGTGGATCCAGATGACGATCTAATCAATTGTTCTGTGGGCCATCCCCTACCTGTCCAAAAGGATTCATCAAAATCCATTCATTACTTTTTGAGTTGTGCTGTGAAGAATCAAACAAACCAAAAACACCAGTAAAACCACTACCTCCACTACAGGAGGTCTGTTTAGTATAAAACAAAACAAGTGAACAATTACAAAACTAAAGCGACACCAAATAACTTCTGAAAGAAGAAGCAGCACATTTATTCTTTGACTTCTAAAAAGTTGAATATAGTGTAAGGCTTTTTGCTACTACAGCCTTCCTTGGTCTGCTGACCATTAGCTTTATGGTGGCTAATATTATTCTCTGTGATCAAATGTCTGATACTGCTGCCTAATAAACATTACTGAATTGGTTTAGCGGCTCTTTACCTCTATTGTAGCTAGTCCTAGCATTCTCGCCTATCATACAGGTGACTGGGCTTTGCTTCCCAGCCCATGTGCTACACCCAGCCCCTGGGGTAACCTGATGGTCCCAAGCCCACATATAAAATGGGAGGGTTGGGAAAATAAATAACATTTGCAACAGAAGTTGCATTCAACCTCAAATCATAATAGAAATATTTGCAGTATTAATTTTGTGTAACATTATAAGATTCATGTGATTAACAATGTCTGCTTATGAAATACAGGGAAATTCCCTGACACAGACAGATGGCAGGTGAAACACCACTGCAACAGCCCACTCATGTTTCTGAAACTTCCTCAGTTCAATGATTTTTGTTCAAAAAGGTCAATGCTACATTATAATACTTATCTGATAAACAGATCACTTGGACTTTTAAATCATGACCACTAGTATTTAATACCAAAATTTGTTTTCTTATTTTGGCCAGGTGATCAAAAATTTAGGCAAACCAGAAAAGTATGAGTATTCCACATTTCCCCAAGAGTTTTAATTATAAAACAGCTTTCAGATGTATATCAAATGTTTTCATACCAAGGATGGTATTAGAAACATATTCATCATATTAAAACATCTTATCAGATCGGTACAGTTCTATCTGGCCTTTTGCTAAAGTTAAAAGATTGTGAAACCCACAACTCTGCACTGTCTCTTTTTCTGCTCAGTCATCAAATCAACTTGTGAGAAAACTCCTCCCCTCCCCTCTTCTCTCTCTCTTGCATAAAAAATAAATAAATAACCACAATTAGCACATGGCTAATCTGCATAGAGGAAAGCCAGAGCACTCTTGGCAGAAGAGGTTGCACTGAGTATACTGTGTCATGACTGGGCTGCTAGTGGATACTGCAACTATTCAGAACCATGTGTATGCGAGTGTGTGTGAGACATGTGGATGGGGATTTGTAAGGGGCTGGGGAGGTTGTTATAGGAGGGGTCTGGAACCGTGCCTGAGAGCAGAGCTGGAGTCTACGGGCCGAGCAAAGCAGATGGATGGGGGGGGGGGGCAGAGGATAAACAACTGC
>NW_018128034.1:829955-835196 GCF_001952655.1 Monopterus albus
ATTGCTACATCTATCACTACGGCCTTCTTCTTCTGTTTGTCCACCACTACTATGTCCGGTTGGTTGGCCATTACCAGTTTGTCAGTTTGTATCTGGAAGTCCCACAGGATCTTAGCTTGGTCATTTTCAACCACCTTTGGAGGTGTATCCCATTTTGACTTTGGGACTTCCAGCCTGTACTCGGCACAGATGTTTCTGTACACTATGCCAGCCACTTGGTTATGGCGTTCCATGTATGCCCTGCCTACTAGCATCTTGCACCCCGCTGTTATGTGCTGGATTGTCTCAGGGGCATCCTTGCACAGCCTGCACCTGGGGTCCTGTCTGGTATGGTAGACCCCTGTCTACCATACCATAAGATACCATATATATATATACACACACACACACACACAAGGTTCATGACAGTATTTTCTCTTGTGAAAGAAGAACACAATTTTGGAAAACACTTCTAATAATAAAGTACAAATCTCACCTTTATGTGGCTTGTCCTAGTGGGTTTTGTTGTCCTTTTCTCCTCGTTCTACAATTTGCTAAACAGATCTGACCTTAATGTATATCCAGTGTCAACACAACCACCACAGGTGGAAGTATTGAGCAAATTGCGGCTTGGCACACCGAAATGAGAAGAAGAAGATGACAAACTACTGGTCTGGGGCTACCTTCTATTGTAATGTACACCGGCTGACGACAAAAAAAAGAAGAGTCTCAGTTGACTGACACGTCTTTTGACTAATGACTTGACTATTCAACTCTTTGGGGGCAGCCCTAGCCTCAACCACACACACCACTGCCCTGGATTAAAGCCCTTCAACACATAACACACCATCACTAACACAGGCCAGCTAAGCAGCAGAGATACACACATCACATGACAGGGCAAGCCATCATTCTTGTACTGTACTGTAGCAACTGTTGACTTCACATTAATGCTGCTATCCATGTTCACAGTGGGAGAGGCCCAGTGTGACCAATCTTTCACTGTACTCCATGCCAGGACAAGGGACAGCATTCCTCATCCACCTTCTGTAACTGCATGACAAATCACAGTGGCATCACTTGGTTGGACTTAAAAGCAGCATCTTTAAAATCAGAAGGATATAGAAGGAGATAGTCTTTAGGAAGGACAGGAACTAGGGCTGGGTACTGGACCTCACTGCTTGTTTGATTATAAACTAAATGTGTCTGTAGCACAGAGATTTAAAAACTGTTATCAAAAAGTGTCAAAGGTTGACACTGGCTGTCCCACAAAATCTGTATGATTTCAAGCTGTAGCCAACAACTATTCCCAGTATCAATTATTTGGCAAATCATTTCCTTTAATAATCGTACTGTATATTGCTTGGCCTACAAATATTTGAAATTTTTGCTTGAACAATGACAATGACAAATACGCTATTATCAAAATAATTATTTTCTGTTGATTGACTGCTCTAGTATTCTTCGTTTATTCTTTGATCACACAGTTCCTGGTCCCGCCAATTTTAGACTATATTTTTTAGGCAAAAATTCTTGCACAGCAGTTTGGTTTAAACTGAATTTTGAATGATTAATGTTAGTGTTAGAATTTTGCAAACGTCACCCTGCACCTACTGGAGCTGTGTCCACTACCACCTCTGAAGTAAATGCTTGCATGGGATACTTTTACCGCAACTATGGAGCATTAAAACAATGTAGAGTGTGCGTTAAAACGAGTTTTTATGAAAAGCTAAAGTACAGTCAACTGGTGTGAACAGATAGCTGGGAAAAGATCTGTATCTGACAGCAAGAGGAAACAAGAAAGGAAGCTAAGGAAAAAATGACCAAAAAAGCCATATTCTCAATTAAACAATTAGTCAGTCTTTCCACTGCATCAACCTGAAAAGTTCCCACTTTGAGCTGACCGCTCCATGACTCTGGATAAAAGCATGTAGGAGCTGGGTTGGGTAGAGGATCGGCAGCTTGCGCCTGCTGGTGCTATGATCCACAGTGAGCAGACGCAACAGCACCGCACTCACCCAGATGTTCACCCAGCTGTTCCCAGGAACTCAAAGTTGTTCTGGGAGGAGAGGAAGAAGGGAACTCGCACATTAGGATAACAAAAATCACAGTGATACAGCTAATGTTATCACTTTCACAGTCAGCCTTGTGAAGTAGCTACCCTATCAGTGCTGGGTAGTTTTCGGTTCTACTACTGCCTTCACACTTATTTTTAACCACGACCTCAAGTTCTCGGTGAAGGACAGACACCCAGGGCTACTGCCCTCTTTGTACACCCCATGGATGGGTCCATAGTTACAGAAAATGGCTGCCCTATGCAACCATTCAACACCTAGTTAGAATAAATACAACTTTAGTGAACCATGGCTTAAAGGTTAGTCAAACAATTGTTTTCAAGAATATTTTGAGTGACACTTCTCAAAGGGCCATCTACCAATTTTACACATTAACATTCAGTTTACATCTGATGAAAACAGAAGTGTTTTGTAGCTGTGCAAAGGGTTTAGTGAAGTAAAAAATAACCCTGATACACCCTCAGTTTTTAGTTTAAAAGATGTGATAAATGATGTGATAAAAAAGGTGCTCTGAGTTGGAAGTGTAAAATTCAGTGCTTTTGGAGCCTGAACCATAACAACAGGGACCAAAAGCCAAAATGCTACCTCTGCTACTTTGGTTTTGACAATTCTCTCTTCAATATTTTTTATACTTTGATACAAACATTAACTTGAACTCCAGGAATGCAATTAACATTAGAATCAAAGTGTCAGGTTATACATTTAGGAGAAAAAGATGTGAGCAATCAGTTCAAGACAGTAACAGCACAGTTCATCTGTAAGTTGCAAAAACCTGACATAAATTTTACTACTCATGAATGGGCAACATAACATTTCAACACATAAAAAAAACCTGCCTATTTCCAACTGAACAAACACATTATAGCGACTTCCAAATGGACATGCCATTACCAAACTTCTTCATGGGCTCAGAAAAAAATGTCCCTGCCTTGTGAAGAAACTCAACTGATTAGTACCAATTTGACAGTGGTGATTGGCACATTACTAGTGACTGTTGAGCAGTGAATAACAACATAGCTGCAAGGCGCTAACTGACTGCCACCACAGGTCCAGTGCGCTCTGTAATCTTCTGTTAGATAGATCAAAGTAGCTTGCTGAGACCATCCAGTTAAAAAAATGGGGCTTCCTGCTGCTGCATGGCCTGTCAGTGTGATGTTGAGCTACAAGAGAGTGAACATTCGCCGTGACTGCCGGCTGTCAACCTGTCAGGCCAAACTTATATTTCCAGGTGACAGTGGCTGATTCCCAGGAGTGAGACATGGCGGGGGTTGTTCAGAAGGGCTGAGAGCAGGGCCACTGGGTAGCGTGCACACAGTGGTGAGAAATGGTACATGGCAAATCAGATGCTCATCACTTAACAGTGACATAATCGTAAATTCCAAGTGATGTATACTGCATGCACAGACACAACAAAAATGGGATGTTTTCCATCTGCGTTGTTAGTAAAAACGCAATGAATATTCACAATCTTGTGCCAAGGTAATGACTCCAGGGCTATGTGTTCAACCTAAATACTGCTCTTGTTTCGAGTACTGTCAACAAGTGAAAATTGGCATCAAATGTCTGCTGAGATTTATACTCTCAGATCAGTCAGTTACACATTTAAATGGAAATATCACAATTTTTGGGCTATTATGTTGTGGAAACATTTTTTGTGTGTGGGTGTTTAGGCAACATTTAAATACCTAAACTTTTTTTGTTACATGAAAAGAGTTTTTGTAAACCAAATAAATTACATTTCTCAAATTAAGTACTGACAAAAGTATCCTTTTTGTAACAAAACCCGGGTATAATATCAAAACAATTTCAAACGCCCAGCCTAGTTTGATGACTTCTTCACTATAAACCACAACCTTATCATTCCTTCTACATTTTGCAAAATAAATGAAATATAATCATCTGCTTCACAGTAATATACAACACATCACAGTTAAAATGCCTTTCCAGTTACGGCTGGACAATATCTGGTTTCTTTTAAGGCCATAGTGTGAACCCAGTTTTAAGAGGGGCAGTGCCGCTCAGGTTACTTCACCAGGACCTCTGCGATCTCTGCTCTCCTGCTCACAAATAAGCCACTTGATGTGTTGGCGGGCAGCAACTTCTCCATCAGCAGTGGAGGCAAGACAGCGAATGGTTGCATCATGTTGCCGTGGCGCTGCTCCTGCTACTGACCACTGGCACCCTGGATGACCCATTACAACAAGTGTGTCACTCACTACAATGCCAAAAATACCCTGGCTACTGAATGAGGCAAAGCCACTTAAGGACCTGGCTGGGTCACTGCCTGCCTCATGGTTAGAATCACAACTCTGACACCAACATCAGACAAACTGTGCTGCGCACACACACACACACACACACACACACACACACACACACACACACAGAGCCAAAGGAAAACATGCTTGGTCATAATGGGAAGCATGAACTGCTATTTAAAACAGAACACAGAGCTTGTGCACTGCCGCACAGCGTGAACAAAAAAGCTTTCAGGTTGCAAGGAAGGTCCATCTACAGCATGTTTCAGGCCTGGCTTAAAAACAAATGAGCAAGAGTGAACTGGACTGGTCAAACTGCTGGGATTGTTGATTTGCACTCTCTCATTGACAAACAGCCGCTTACGGGCACAGGCATGCAAATCTTGGGTGCCAGCAACAGTTACTGCCTTCTCTACAGCCATATCGCCACACTTCTAAGTATGACAACAAGAATCCAACAGAGGCAACAAATACAGTTCAAATGTGTCTTTGGTGCTTAAAGCGTTGTCATCTGCCACACGAGACAGAAATATGACACCAGATAGCCCTTTTGCTGTCGCTTTTGTTTGTGTAACTTCGTCCCTGCTGACCACCAGCTGCTGTTTTTTTACCATGCGCCAATCAAATTAAAACAATGGCTCCATATCAAACTGCAAACTAGACGCCTGGTACACTGCTACACAGGCAGAGGAGGCATCTGAACTTGTAAACACTGGCCTATTTCTATGAAAAATGCACACTAAATATTTAGGCCAGTTAAAAATAAGTGTTGGAATATGCACCAGGGGCCGGAGGGAGTCCGGTTTGGGGACCACAGGATCTCGTCTCTGCTTTTTGCAGACGACGTTGTCCTGCTGGCTCCATCAAACCAGGACCTCCAGCATACACTGGGGCGGTTTGCAGCCGAGTGTGAAGTCGCTGGGTTGATA
>NW_018128034.1:835554-843837 GCF_001952655.1 Monopterus albus
CTGGGCGCCTTCCTAGGGAGGTGTTCCGGGCATGTCCCACCGGGAGGAGGCCCCGGGGAAGACCCAGGACACGCTGGAGGGACTATGTCTCTCAGCTGGCCTGGGAACGCCTCGGCACTCCCCCGGAGGAGCTGGAGGAAGTGTCTGGAGAGAGGGAAGTCTGGGCATCTTTGCTTAGACTGCTGCCCCCGCGACCCGGTCCCGGATAAGCGGAGGAAAATAGATGGATGGATGGATGAAGCTGTTCAAAGTGACTTTTTCACACATTAGTTGAGAAATAAGTTAAACTAGACAGCACCCTGAGAACTCCGCCATGGCAGCTCAGTTCCTCCCATGATGTCATTACAAATAGACGCAATATTCCCATGATAGTTGTGTGTGGGTTTGTTTGACCAAGTCCGAGGCTTAGCTATACACACAAGGTGCAGGGCAAACAGAAACCTGTGCTTTGACTGCGTTCAAGTAAAATCCTTCCACAGGGTTGTGTGAAGGTGTGCCCATGTTTATGTGTGCTTTAGAACGCAACCACCATGAAACAATCAGAAGATAATGTTTTATTCCTCTGATTTACAGCTTTATTTTGCTAGCACCCTCTCTTTTCATTCACGCACTAGCTCGCTCGTCCACCACTGCTCACGCTATCTCTTGGTGGCGAAGATTTAAGAACACAGGTGGTGATATTTGGGTCCAAAGATAAAAAGAACGGCTCTTAGGTTTAACTTTGATCCCTCTGTATTATTAACAAGCAACTGAATAGAACATAACTAGAGACTTAACAGACCTGTGCTGCAGTTCTGTTAGCTGCCATGTTGGAAGGGCTGTGTGCTAGTCACGTGACTAAAAACAATGAATTGGCCCTATCTCACAATGGTGACATTACTTGACAAATTCCTCGATCCGAATGACGATGCGGTTCACCATTAAAATCTAATAGACAGTTTTGCGGGCCATAACCTTAGCTCTCCAAATAATTAATCAAAATCAATTTCATTGTTTTTGAGCAATGCTGTGAACGAAGCAATTGACAAACAACCACCACTGGGAAAAACATTATCTATGGTACCTCCATTGTTACCTTTGGTGGAGGTCACAACTGATCTTAAAAACAGAGTTGCTAACTCCTTTTCTATCAATCAAGATATCAATATCACAGCTCCACTTAACTTAGAACAATGCAGCAAATTTCATATTTAAGAATCTGGAGCCAACAAATATTTGCCATTTTTGCTTGACTAAACAACTTTAAGATACGTTTTCGATCAATTAGCTAATCAATTACCTAACCAATTCAGCACTAGCTACTCTTTTTATATTCCTGTGGTATAAACATCCAGAACAAGGCTTTTGCTGGATTTTGGTATTGATCCATCACTGGTTTACTAAGATTACTTCAGTCTGCGCCAGGTTTTTACCAGCTCCGGTTTTATTAGCCTCAAAAAAGGCTGAAACGCATTAGGCAAAACAGAAAGCAAGGTTGTGACTATAGGGCACAAAAAAGCAACAGTTCCTCTTTGCTGTGTTCCCTTTTTTCCGCTTTATATATGAGCCATTGGCTTTTTCAAGTGCTGTATGAGAGCTGTGAGGAAGCATCATTCTCTACCTTCTAGGATCAACAGCTGCACCCATTTAAAGGTTAACCACTTTATTCCATAAAAACACACTGCCATATGTCATGTAAATGAAGTCTGTAGTCTCACCCAGGCTCAGAGAAGGATATTACTATGCTAATCTGGAGCATTTTAGAAGGTAAATGTCAAAAGAAATGAATTACCTTTACATTCCAGTGTGCCCCCGTGGAATAGCCCAAGTTTGACATTTGTCCATGAAGGAACTTGTTTTTTCACAGTGTGTTTTCAAAATGAAACACAGAGGAAAGAATTATTATTATTATTATCATTAATTACTGCCTGGATAACTTGCTATAGTTTGGGGAAGATGACAAACCTGGACTTAAAAGCTTTTGCATGATGGCCACCTTCAGATTGCTCAGCAGCTTTTATCTGTTGTCCCCTGTTTTTAGAAGTGTGTAGAGATAATTAAGCAGTTTTAAGACAAAATGATAGCAAACTAAAAAAAAAAAAAAACAGTTGGAAAACAACACTGTCTGTGGCTGTCAGCTGGATGAAAAAGGCCAATATGTTACTAAAGTAAGACAGATGGCTGGTGACACGTGGAGTAAGAGCAGGTCAGAGAGGCTCCTGAGGCAGCAGCAGGGAGAAAAACACACACAATCGCAATGACCACCAAGTAAATGCCGCACTTTATACACAAATGCACACAGCTGTCAGGGGCAGACGAAGATCATTCAGAAAACACCCCCCTCCCTCCCCTGGGTATCACTGACACCGTTTCTCCCTCACATGCACACACCATCCAGTCTCTCTCTCTCTGTCTCTCTCACACACACACACACACACACTCACACACACACAAAGGAATTTGTTTCCGGGACAGGAGGCAGCATGCTATCCATGTGGCCTGTGGAGAATCATTACTCAGCAATGCAGACTAAAGAGCTGAGAGTGAACTTCCTTTTTGAACATTCACTCTTCCTCTTCTCCATGGCAGCAACCCCCACTAAACAGAGCCTGAACAGTAGCTGGAAGTTGTTCTGTGCATTCTTGGAAGTGTGAGTTGTGTTTACTGAATAGAGACAATTCCCAAAGTGTCGGTCTGGCTGTCAAATAATACTTATGATTCTAATTAATCACTTAGTCTATTAGATTAATTTAAACAGATCATTAACGATTAAGCTGCCAATTATATTTTCAATCATACAGTCATTAGAATGTCAGCAAATAGCAAAAAAGATGCCCATCACAAGATCAGAACCCAAACATATTCAGCTGACTTTCCTATATGTCGAATTAAAGAATAATCGCCTTTATCAGCCAAGTATGTTACACACAAGGAATTTGTTTCCGGGACAGAACCGATGGCAGTCATCTGCGGCTGCCAACTCAACCAATGGCTCTAACCATCGGGGGCAGCTTGGGGGTTCAGCGTCTTGCCCAAGGACACTTTGACACATGGACTGGAGGCACCAAGATTTGAACCTTCAACCTTCTGGTTGGGAGACGACAGCTCTACCCACCGCACGACTGTCGCCTCCCCAAAGCATTAAATCTATATCCTTGAGCAGCTAACACAAGCAGATGTTTGACATTTTTGTTTGAAAAATGACTGAAATGATTATTCAGCTACCAAAATTGCTGCCTGTTCATTTTCTGTCCAATGACCACTTGAATATTCAACTTATCATTTCAGCTCAAGTCACTATCATTCCCCATATTTAACTAGTGGTGTGATACAAAGCTATGCACATATTTTTTAAACTACAAAAAGTGTGAGTTCTTATTCTTATTCTCAGACAATTTGACCAACAGTCCAAAAAACCACAGCTTACAATCACATACATTTACTTTGAGAAATAAAAAACAGATTTCTCAGCATTTTGGTTTATACAACTAATTAAATGATACATTTGACAAAATCATTAGCAATAAATAATTAGTCAATTAATTGATTAGTCAATCAAACAAATGTAACCATTTTAATAAATTGATTAGTTTACATAATTTTATAAGCAAAAACTGCCAAAACGTCTCTATTTCAAGCTTTTCAAATGTGGAAATTGACTGTTTTTTTACTTATGCGCTAGTAAACTGACTATATCTGGGTTCTGGACTGGTGTTTGGACAAGACCAGACATTTTAAGATATCACCCTAGAGTCTGAAAACTTTAGCTGAGCATGTTTAGCTACTTAAATGATTAATTGCAGATTAATTAATAATAATCATTATTTACAGCCCTAGTTGACAAGTAATTTTCTGCTGATCTTGGATCAACATTTTTCTTTGTGATCACTTCAAATCTCATCAAAGAAAACCAAAATTAATGGTTTTTAAACTCCAGTTTTAGTAGGAAGGACAACTCCTCACACACAAGAATTGCCAGAGTATTTTCACATTTCCATCATGATCTCAAATAGAATTTCCTATATATCTTCAAACAGATGACACTTTACACAGCTCAAATGTGCTAAATACGAGAATACCCTCTAATTAGCTTTACTTTTGAATAACAATGCAGGATCAGCTGGGACATTTTCACTGATCAATAATGAATATATTCCATCTTCATTTCTTGCGAGAGGTTTCTCACACAGTAAAGCTGTGATGAGACTGTTTATTTGTAAGATACTTTCTAATTTGCAGTGAGGCTCCCCTTGTATATCAGCCCCAGAGCTGTGGATGCATCTATTAGCAGCAGTCAATTTACCACCACTGGTTTGGTGTTTTTATTATGTTTTCAACTGTGGGACTTTCTCAAAGAAATATTTACAAAGTGCCTTTGATTATGATTTAATTCAAGTCAGCCAAGAGCTGAGCGGGCATCCCTGATGGCTCAATCCCATGTGTTAGGCATTTCACTTGGCTTATACCATCCAAAACAACCCCACTACAATAATGGTAGCGTGCAAGGCAGTCCAGGACTCAGACTCGAGCACTAATGACTCGGACTTGAACACTGACTGCATTCGGACTCTGAAGTTGGAGAAGAGGACTCAAACGTCTTGTTTGTTTTTGCTGCAATAAGCCATAATCATTTGGTATAAGTTACTGACACTGAAATTCACACTGTTCACTTCCAAGTAGTGTGAACGTGTGTGTGGGCGTGTGTGTGAGTTTACTAGCGCATTTGTTTGGCTATTGCATCACACGGTAAATACACTTTTTTTTCTTTAAATGGTGAGACCTGGGTCAGTTGTGTTTCATGTAGACCTTGATGACTCAACTCGCGGCTAACAGGGACTCAACTCAGACTACTCTTTGGTGACTCGGACTTGACTCAGACTCGAACACTGAGAAATCGAGACTCAAGGTGTGGTGACTCAACTGCAGCACTGGTGCAAGGCAAGAATATCGCCTTCACCCACCATGCAATTAAGACATTAACTCATCTTCAGTAGGTGGCACAAAACAGGTGAATAGCTCTGTAAAGCCATCCATTGAATCATTACTGGAAATACATCTGCAAATTAAAAGGCCACTCCTGTCACTGTTAATGAGTGGAGAGTTCATGCATTTAATAAACTCAGCTAAAGCAGCACTTCTACAAAACCTGAACTTCGGTCTTCTGGCTGCCACATCAAGCGCTGCAGTCACACATCAAACACACAACAGGATCTCTGACTGAACATAATGTGCACACAGTGGTAGCCTTATGTGACATCCCCATGCGTTGATTTAACAAAAGTTTAGGTCCCAAGAATGGACACTAGTCATCGCACATTTCTCTCTCTCTGCCCTGACCTCCAGGCACCATGCCTGGCATTATGTCCTTTAAACTAATGCATCCTCTGCCCCTGCAACACTCGCACCAAGTCAAGCTCATGTAAAGCTGCAATTTAAAGTGATCCGGATTTTTCTCAGTTCACTGACACTAATGAGATTTTCAAGCATCCCTTTTGCCTTCTGCAAAAATGCTGTTTCTACCACCTTTAAATATACTTAATCAAAAGGTTCCGTTACATACCCAGACACTTGGCTTCATTAATAGAGGACTGCTCTAAAATCACAAATAAAAATTAGAGCTGCATCGACTGCAATTTTCTGGGCTGATTCTGATTTCTTTTTGAGTCTGACCTGCCAATTCCGATTTTGGCCAAACTGTAATTGACAGCATGCGCAGACATTTTTGAAAATTTTCTTTAATGAAAAATGTACAAGTAATAAAAAATAAAACACTGCATTAAAGTTTTACAGTCTGTTTTTCCTCTCACTTTTTCTTACAAACCAACTAAAAATGAAGTGCAATATGTATACATCCCAAATATAAACAGGTGCAACGTGTAACAAACAGAAGATTGTCTGTTACATCAGTTCTACTGAGCAAATAGTACTTTCAAAGTGTGTAGCTTGTATTTGCTGTGTTTTACCATGGGTTGGAAGCACTGTACATAAACATTCATTTCATGTGTGGCCAGTAATTGTCTCATTGCGTACTATTTGTCCGAGATTTGGACGTAATTTGCCTTCTCCGAGGTGTTTCTGTAGGATCCTCTGTGCACTTTCTGTACACCAGGGGCTTCCAATGTGCAAGTGAACAGGCTTTCAGTACAGAGATGAGCACAAGGCTCGCTCAAGGTACATGTGAGATGCTACATGCTGCACACACTATGCTTTTGGTCTGTGCCACTACGTGCACAAAGTGGACTTTAGTGCCTCTAAATATGATCGACACGGGATCAGAAATCTGAGAGTGAACGCCGGTCACCAGTCAAGGCCAATCACGCTGAAAACCAGCCATTTCTGATCTCCACTGATCAATCGGTGTATCTCTAATAGAAATGCAATGAAAAGAGGTGTTTGGATAGACAGTCAAGAATTAGACACGATATGGTTTCAAGAATATGAAGAAAAACAGATGTTAATACAAACTGCTCTAATTACAACACTGTTTCCATCATAGTTTCTATAAGGGTGCTTTAATGGCAACTACAGACCTGTCATTAACATAATGTGTCACTATAACAACTGTTACATCCAAAACACACACACACACACACTTACTGCTAGTCCATAACTTTAATCTGACACCTGGAATACATACTGAAGCATCGACCTTTGTTTCATCCACAACAAGAAATCAAGATTAAAACTACACAAAGCTGATTCAGTGAGAGGAGTCTTACTGAGGCCTTCCCACATCCACAACTGACAACTGAGAAATTGAAGAAATTAAACGTTATATTTGCAATTTAGATATGAACCTTCTCAGAGCAAAAGAAAAATGCTCAACCTAAAATGAATTTTATTAAGAATATATGTGAAGAAAGGGAAATATGATATCACTAAAATATGTCACTGAAGATGTATGCTACTCTGTCTTCTTAGTAGGCTCAAGCTAAAACATAACCAACAGCCAAAGTATGTTATCATCTACTTAAGTGGCATAAATAAGCCCACTCTCTAGTGTAAAAATACATGTGTAAAGCTGAACATTTGACTGTAGATATTTTGCTTTCATATTGGCCAGAATTATAAAGCAGAGCTCCAACTGAGATAAGCTGAGCTGAGATGCTCTCGGGTCACCCCATTTGCTAGAACTGAAAGCTGTGCCTGGGTATTGATACATCTCTTCACACAGGAAGTGACCAGCTGAAAGTAAAAAGGGAAGTCCAAACTCTGCTCAAACAGCAGTGAGCAGACTCCAGAGAAAGGTAGACTCATCTGTAGGAGACATCTCATCCTTTTCAGTAGAGTTTCATATAAAGCAAAGGATAAGGATAATCACCAAAACAGACAAGCCAGGTTAGTGAACATGCTGCATGCTGCCACTGTCATCAAGTTGCAAAATATCTACCCATTGGGGTTAAAATATTTTAAACTAGTTGATCTGCTGTCATTTAGACAGAGCTTTAAATGTGAAAGGTTGCACTGTGAGGCTTTAAATGTCCACAATTTACCTCATGGTGATGGAGCAAAGCGACAATTAAATTTGTGAAAAACATGCACCTTATAGTTTAAAGCAACAAGTGGTGGTATCACTTCTCTAGATGAATGGTCCATCCTTAAACACCTAAACACCAACCTTTTCCTGAAAATTAAGTGAAAAATCACAGTACATAAACCTCAGCATACCTACAACATAACTTTTGTCATGATAGTTCTGTATCTTTGATTAATAAATGCATAAAGCAAAAAAAAAAGAAAAAAAACATATTTGAATATTTGGAAATAATAGATATATAAAACCATACATCCAGTGCTGTATGTATGCAATCGGGACATCCTTCACATACCCATATGTATTTAAAATATAAAAACAAAGTGGTGTAGTGTACAGGTAGAGCAACACACTTCACCTGTGTTGCTCTACCTGTATGACAGTACTGGAGGATGAAAACACAACACATAAAGCTGTTCTTACTGAGGAGAGGAGATGTAGTGTTGACATGATTAAACTTTGATTTGATTTGATTTGATTTATTCTTTCAAGCATGTAAAGACAGTTGATATGACAACACACATAATTTTACACATATCCAACAAATGCTAATCCAATATCAATTTGCTTATACCTAGTACATGCTTGAATGGAGTAGGAAGAAGTCAGACTTATCCAGTCCTACCCCATGACATCATCTTACCATCATTGGTTTGCAAGCAGTAAATGATTCACTTCTACACACACACTTAATATTATACTAAAAAATGATTATAACAGTGTTAACATTCTTACATAATTACATTCTTAAATAATTCTCTTCTACACCA
>NW_018128034.1:844057-863994 GCF_001952655.1 Monopterus albus
AACAATTTAGACTGTATGAAAGCTCCATTGGTGTGATCCCTATACCCCATCTTATGCACAATTCTTATCGCTCTTTTTTGTAATATATACAATGGTTGAAGTGAGCTTTTGTATGTGTTTACTTCCTTTCTGCACAAGGAAGTAAATTAGACTACTGTACGCATGCAAAAAAAAGAGCTCTGCCACTTGGCTGCTTGTAAACACAACTGCAGCCAGTCCGGCTCTCTCACATGGCCATGAGACATCAGGGCACACAAGTCTCCTCAACTCCTGATCTGGAAAAAGTGGGAAACAGTTGTACAACAGGGTTGATGTGACCGCACCTACTCTATATGCTGCACCCCAGGGTGCACAGTAGTACAACTAATCTTCCTCTGCACATCTGAGGTCAAGAGCTAGAAATGACAGCAGAGATGTGATCAGCACAAGTGAGCACAACATTTGATCAAACCTACAAAAACAAAGGTGGGTCCACATGAGTAGTCAGCATGCAAATTACTGCAGTGGGAGGAACTGAACCAAAGGTGCTCACTAAATGCTTTCAATAAATACAACCAGTGAATTAGTTATTATTGTGAAATTAATATCATGGTTACTGGTGTATATTTCTGCTGATATGAGAGTAAATTCAGATATAAAAAAAATCCAAAGATATTCTAAGATTACACAAGTGTATGCAATACTGTTCAAAATGAATAAAAACAGAGAAAAGACTGGGACTATGCTGTCTTGACACAGTGGAGGAACACATATCGGGGCAGAGGGGGCTGTTTTTCTCCTGCCTTCCATTAGATGCAATTATAAATGGCCAAGAGCAGAGGGATGGGGAGCCAATCAGATCTCGGCTCGCATGTCAACCTAAGACCAACTGTCTCCTGACTCTGACAGCAGGATTTTACCTCCATAATTCAAATCCCAAAGCAAAGGCAATCTGCACTTTTCCAACTTCCACCAATGGCCGTGTTTACAAGGTGGCACATGGAGGAGAGGCGCAGAAACAAGCGATCGGAGTCGAACCAAGCCGCAATGAATGAAACACTCCGTCAAGATGAATTAATCGCGGTCACAAACACACTTTGATCCGAGTAAACACTTAGCGGATGTAACTGTTGCCATTCAGTGGACTGTGAGACACATCTGCACGTCACCGTGCAACGGCTTTTTAGCAGACTGAGGAGTGTTTTTCTTAATGATTATGCAAATGTTATTTAACGGCTATCGCTGTCATTTGCATGTTGTTTATCGCCTTGACAGCTACTGACACTACTCTGATAGCACAACACCTAATAGGAGCTATTTAGCCGCGGATTGTCCTAGAAATAACAGTAGTTACAGCGTGAAATCTACAATGAGGCTGGAGAAGCAGTGCGAAGAAATATCACCTTATCTCCCTCTGCGCGCACGCACGCACACACACACACACACACACACACACACACACACACTTTCTCCTGACAAACTCCTGCTCTACTTAGTCAAACTCTTGCCCTGTGCCAAGCAGGGACTCACACTACCAACGTTACCCACGACTCAGAAAGTTGTTTCTAACAGACTACGAGGCTTCTTTCTCTGTCTAAACACTATTGCAGAGGGTGGTATTGAGAGGCAGCCATTTTAGAGCTCTTGCTACATAGACAATGGCTGGTTCGTGGCAATATGCAACTCTACAGTGCTTCTTTCTGAGCTGCTGAGTGACTTTAACTCAGTGAGTGCGTGTCAGTGCTGTAAGTAAAGTTTACCTGATTTCTGTTTGGAGGTTGTCCAGTGTTTCCCGGGCTCATGGGAGGTGGATGGTGGGTCCTTTGTTGCCAACCCGGATGGACCCCACCATACTGACTGCTGCCCATATCTCCTGGTCCCTTGTTGGCCCCTTCCTGATTGTTATAGTCTCCTTGGGGGTAATTTGAGTAGCTCCTGGCAGAGCTGGGGGATGTCAAAAGCTGGTTTAAAGTTGGCGTAGACGTAGGTTGTTGGTTTCCCATGTTATATCTCTGATTATTATAAGCAGCCATAGCTGTTCCTCCTGCTGGCTGTTGCTTGCCTGGCTGCCCCCCAGCCGCCGGAGGCTGGCTGTTACGCGGGGAATTCATGGCCCCGTATCCTTGGCCCTGATATGACGTCCTGTTCTGGAAGGGGCTGTAGTTGTTATAATGGTTGGGATAGCCGTGTTCGTGTGAATTAGGGGGGTAAGGGTCCATCATGCCTGGCCCCGATGCAGCTGCCATGCCAGGGCTTTGTTGTCCGCCATGTTGATGAAAAGGGGCCCGGCTGTAGTGCTGGTTGTAACCGTAAGGAGGTGGAGGAAAGGGGCCCGTGTGGTGGTGTCCCATCCCGGGATGGTTATTCCCTTCAGGCCCGCCTGTATCATTCTGGTTACTGCTATTATTATTTACTCTGGGCAAATTTCCGTTGCCGTTCTTCATGTCAGTATCCCCTGCTCCACCAGCATTTCCAGCATCGGTCCCGTCCTGCAGCTCCTTATGGCCAGGAGATCCGCCGTCAGGTCCCGGTTCCTTATTTTCATGCTGCTTCTCTCCCGGTACCGGCTCCTCCTGTGGGTCCCGATCCGGCTTTTTGAGTTCTGCGGGCTAGTGTTGAGAGTGCCGACGCTGGCGACTTGAGCGGCCATGATATTCCTCTCTCTTTCCCACTCTTTCTCTACCTCTATCTCAGCACGGCGACTCACTCACAATAAAACTCCGAATAACCATTGAAAATACATAGAATTATATTTATAACAACGTACCCGTTGTCCCGGTTCATTCCCCCCTTTGCCCTCCGCCCGGACAGGTATCCGGTGATCCACTGCGACTCCGTTTAAAGTTTAAACAGACAGGGGAAAGTTTGTGAAAGAAAAAATATATAAATACACAGCCAGGGAAATGAATTTCACCTACACAAGTGTATATGTATGTGTGTGTGTGTGTATGTGTATGTGTATATGTGTATGTGTATGTTGGAGGGGGGGGCTTCTGTTACAGAACGAGAGCGCGAGCTAGAAATCAACCAAACCAGCACGAGGCTCCGCGAGACACAGCCATCTTACCGACCTGTCGCGAGAAAACCAAACCCCGGAGCGGAGTCCTCCACGAAAACTGGATCCAGACTGCGCTGTCTAATAACAACATTGTTTATACCCAGTAAGAGCCATTATTATCGGTGTGATGCGTTTTAAACTGAGTTTATGCATTAAAATGTCGTACTAGAAAAGCCTTGTTCATTAACATAAAATACAGGTCATTTTGAGACAAATTAAATGTTGCATACAGGGGAAAAGGCTTATGCTAATGAAAACATTGCAGTGTGCAGACAAAATAAGTGTCTATTAAATTTAGATTGACTATATATGTGTGTGTGTGTGTGTGTGTGTGAATATTAATTGCTTTATTTCATGTAGTAAGACACTAGCTCATTGCTCGTGTCTACAAGTGATCCTTGTATGACACACATTAAGTGCATTTGATATAATGTCCCATAGCTAAATAGCTATCTGTCCTAAGAAGTAAACATATTTTCAGTGGTTTTACATCCACAACCTTACTAATGATCAAAAGGATCCTAACACTGAGTTCAAATGCATTTTAATTAGGGACAGAGTTTCATGGACAAGGCCTGTGTGTACACTGCTAAATGCCACACATTGTGCCTATAGTTTTAAGGTATTAAACCAATTAAAATGTCCCTTTCTTTTAGCATATCACTCTGCCTTGAAGTCAGCCATTCGACCATTCCGATTACAAAAATTATTTCATGCTTGTGCTGTGTGTTACTCTTTGATACATTCATTTGTGCAGTTTATCTTATTAGTTTGTTAAAGGACTGGAACCAAATAGGCTACAATGTCATCTTCTGTTAAGAATGGGCTAATGGCTGGAAGTGACTGCTTCCATGTGTCAACGACAGCAAATGAGAAGACCTAGTGCAGGGGAGGAAAGTAGAGGAGAGCATGAAATTACAACCTGTGTGTCTGTGTAGTGTGTGTGTGTGTGTGTGTGTGTGTGTGTGTGTGTGTGTGTGTGACAGAGAGAGAGAGAGAGAGAGAAGGATGGGGGATGGACTGAGCCAGTCACAGAGCAGGAAGTGAAGATACAAAAAGAGAAACAGTGGTGGTGAAGTCACAGCAGCCTATAGGCCACTGAAATTTAACACACCACATGTTATCTCTTAAAAGTCTAATTTCATGCCAATACATAAGAGAATGAGAGGAGATATGGAGAATGCATAAAATGGTCATATACAAAAAAATAGGAAGAGACTCTCCACCTCTCTCTCCCTCTCCCCACCCCCCTTCTTCGTGCTCTGGGCCTGCCTGCCTCACGCTCTCCTAGCAGCAGCAGCCTTTGTGCTGCCTTAAAGTCCTGTCAGAATTTTCAAAATCACGCACTTTGAACTCTAACATTGTAAAATTAATTAATGTGAAAAGAAAGTGTAGACTGTCCTGCCATAGGTTATCCTAGTTGCTGAGCAAACAACAGTGGAATATAATATAAACTATAAGGAATAGGCTGACTGGCTATCATATAGCCAAATTTAGTGAAACAGTACCATAAACACAACTGACATTTGAACACAAGAACAAGTTTCAACAGTAGAAAATTATAGGGGACTGAAATGCATTGAGAGTAAAATATATAACCATATTATTTATGTTGTTTTATTTGAAAAAAAAAAAGTTCTCTATAGAAGTACCAAAACATTTGAGGGCACTGTAAAAGTCTGGGTCAGTGTCTAATGTACATGTAGCCAGGGAAGAAAGGAAGGGCGACGTTAGCCAAAAACTCAACAGCCACACTGGTATAGAGTGTGGTTACCCAAATCGAGCCTAACAGGACCCATCCCATTGGGCTCGGACCGGCTTTAGACAGAAATTTAGAAACTATGTTCGGGTCTGGGTCAGGTTCAGACACATAGGTGAAACTTTAGGCTAGGGTTCGGACGCCACACTGTCGGGTACAGGAAAGGTTTGGACAAAATCATGCGACTCAACCCGTGCTCTAAACTGGTACTGGGGGCTTCCACAGTGGTTGTATTTTATTAGGCTACTGCACATCAACCTGATCAAACACAGTTGGTCAGCTACAATCTGTCATACATACATGAAACCAAAATGTCACACTTGATTAGCGCATGTAAAAAAACAAGGAATGAGAGGCTCAGACATGAGCATCTGTCCTGTAGCATGCGCTGGGCTCAACTAGAAAAACAACAATCTGATGACTTAGCTAGATTTGTATCTAAGCAACACTATGTCAGAAAGGTACATTTTTGTAATTTCGGCTGTTACAGCACACAAACCAAATTGCAAGCATTTTTATTTTGCAGCTCAGCATTTGAGTGTGTGCAGGCACATACAGTATTTCTAAGTGCATAAATATAGGCTATTTGAGAGTGAAGGAGGGTCCCTGCTGCTCACTCAAATCATCTGTTGCATTCTTGATTATGTCCTCTTTGCTGTCAAATCTGTTTCTGCTCTTATAAATCCATAACTGAGCACTCTCAAATTCTGACTTGCAAACTGATAAACTTTCAAAACATTTGGTGCTGACAGACTTTCATACAAAACCGAGTGGGGAAATCTGAGAGCACACACTCAGAAACAAGGGCATGCATGGCCAGGATTATGCTCTCAAAACTCATTCTGTGCTGACAAGTTTGTGTTTTTATGCTCTCAAATGCTGAGTTGCAAACTGAGTAGTGCTTGAAATGTGGTTTGTGCACCCTCAAATGTTATGGCAGGGATGTACTTCCATAGATATCTAGCTGCCTGACATGCAAGAATGTGCTTGCACTTGCTTATTATAATTCAAGGACAAAACCTTACACTAGATGTGTGTTTCCAGCTTGTGTTTTTGTAAAGCAGCTTTTAGATGCACAGAAATTCAACAACAGCCATCAAAACAAACAAATACTTTTGTAATAGCATGTAGATAATTGGGCTATTTGCAACCAGAAAGCATGTGGATGCTGCGACATAATAGTTTGTATTCACGAGCCTCAAGTAGAGAACGTGAAGGCAGCATTCACTGCTTGCAAAAGCAGCAGAACTTTGCTATGTGAATGTGGGGGATGGGAAGCAGCAGCTCCTTGCTCTGCCCAGATCTTTCTCTCTATAATGCAGAGCTTTCTGCTCACATTGCTCACTCTGTCTGTGCAAAAGAGACCCTCTTTTACTTTAAGTGTTACTAAGAAGCCAACAAAAATATCCACGTAATATTTTATAGCTGCAAATATAGCTTTTGCATGTTTAATAAAGGGGAGCAGCTATACAGGATGGAGGGGGTCAACTCAGCTGCTGTCTGCTTATATAGGCTAAGAAGGATGGCGTGTGTGTGTTAGCAGAAAGCACAGAGACGAGGCTATAAGGGAGGAGGGGGTAGAGAGCTTATTTTTCATTTTAGCATAAACTTACTGTTTATTATCAAGGGGTTCAGTCTCTTCTCTTGTTCATATTTTTTTGAGAGAGCACTACAATCTGCTTTCTGTGCTTTGTTTTCTTATTTTAGAAGTGACTACACAATGTGCTGTATTTTCAGAGCTCACCTTGAATGATATTTGTCTGTTGCTCTGCCATCTGTGTTGTGCTGTGTAGCTACAAAGTGACTTAAAACCCTAAGATCATATGGGATGTTAAATCTCTGTGGGGGAGCACCAACATGATGCTAAAGCCCTCCTGTGCGGTTAAGAGTGCCATGCATTTATTCATATGATTTTTATTTGACAAAGGTACGGTGTTCTGTAATAAGTCATGCTTCCTATCCAGAGAAACCTCCTTAACAACAAAATAACAAGGACTCTGTTGATATTGATATGACTTGGAAAGCAGGGCCTTGCTTTTAACTCTGAAATGCTGACACTGAATCAGAACACGGCCACCTACAGCTGTTTATGGTTGATATTATGATTGCTGTTCATATGCGGTCACTGTAGTATAACTGTTACCACCCACAGTCCACAAATGACTTAACAAAACAGTGTTACCCATGAAAACTTCTCTGTGGTTCTTTGTCACAATCCTGGCTCATATAGAATGAAATTCACACTTCCCATGTGATCTTGTAGTATTGTGCTCCATGTATGTCTTTTGTCTAATTCAGAATCTTTCAAACAAATCAGAACTTATTTACTGTCTGAACTCAGTCTCTTTGCTCTGACTGCTGATAGTGTGTTGATGGAGAGACAGAAGGGATGAGGGGGAGGGTGGGGTCATGTGACACCCCCCCATCTGTCCCAGGATGATGATTTAAGAGTGTTTACTTGTGCCCCACCGCCACCTCCCTGCAAGGATGACCATGATGCATCACCTTCGGCCCAATGCCACGGCTTCCCCGGCTGTCACCCAGGCAGCAGCTTGGGCTTCATCCAGGAGCCCCTTTCTCTTGTAACCATTACTGAACTGATACCACAGGTTGATTAGAAGCAGAGGAAAGAAAGTAACAATAAACATAATAGTGGTGAAAAGCTGCTTTTGAAGACACAAAGATTTGGTGGGAGCTTATTATTCTTGTCATCAGATTCCAGATATAAATGTAAAACACTAAAGTAGAGAGGCTAGTGCCATATGGTTTTTACTAACTTAACCAAGCCAAAATATTCTGTTCACTTATGTAAGTCTTTGATATTCTTAAATATGCACTTTTAATGTAGTAACTTTCTTCAATCAATCTCAGCTTTGGAGAGAAGAAGTGTCACTCTTGTTGAGTGAGTTAAGTGATGACTGATCATTCAGGAGTTTTTCTTTATTTTTATCCCTAGGGATCCAGTCTGGGAGTAGAGCCATGCAATCGCCAAGACAACCAAATAATGTAGCATGGAATTTCCTAACAAGAGAGGAGTTGAATTCAGACTCTCTCTCTCACACACACACACACCACAGATGCACAGTGCACACCCACATGTACAATAGCCTAACAAAGCCCATACCTGACATCGATGTACACACTGAGAATCTATGGCTGTGAAGAGGCTGTCATTAATGCACCCTTACGCCAAACATCAGTGGCAATCCCATACTGAGATTGTCCTGGCCGCACACTAAAACAACACACACGCACATCCTAAAACAACACACACATACAATCACATCAGTTGGGCCCAATCCAGATGGTTGCCAGGCAGCAGTTCACTGCATAGTCTGGAGTGTGTAGAGGAAGGAAGTGCTACTTTGCGAAGTGCAGTGGGCATCCGGCTCATTCCCAGATGTTGTGTGTGTGTGTGTGTGGAACCTGCCAATTAAACATATACTTGACAAACACACAGCCACTGATTTGTAAACAATGGAGAAATAAGGAATGCACAGCAGAGGTCCTGCATACGTTCCTCCATGGTTCCTAATAAATGTGTGTCGTTGAATATACATCCATCCATCCATTTTCTACACCGCTTAGTCCCAAATGGGGTCACGGGGTGCTGGAGCCAATCCCAGCCAGCTGTGGGCGAGAGGCGGGGTACACCCTGGACAGGTCGCCAGTCCATCGCAGGTCGTTGAATATCTTGTGTTAAATAAAAAAAGTCTGCAGTCAGTCTCATATAGGTTTCAGTCAAACATACAGCTTTAGTGGATGAAACAATATTAAAACGCACATGTGGAATTATTTTGCCGCCTTATTTCCGATTAATCCTTTAGCCATTTTTCATACTTCATTTGATCAAATGGCATCAAACTTTTTATGAGCCACAGTTCACCTTGAACTGCTAAACATTCATTCAGTCAGTCTTGTTTTCTTGTATTCTCTCTGAAACAGTGGAATCCTCAGTTTCTTGGGTGAAAATAGACTGGTGGAGCTCAGTGCCCCACGAGAGGCTTTCAATTCAGAACTGATAGGACATATTCAGGTTACACTGGAGCATGATGTGTGATGTGTGAGTGATAAAGGGCTTTTCTTTTTGTTTTTGAAAAATTCTGAACTCATGAAGTCCACACAGTAACACTGGCACCGGCTCTGAATTCTAAACACTCCGTTTTCTCGTAGCGTGCTCGAGTGAAGTGAGGGGAGGACTCCCAGGCTCAACAAAGCCAGGCAAGGTTAAGAGCACTCTGAATTATGGTATCCACCTTACAAGGACAGAGAAGCACTCATTTTCAGCTGGGATAAAAGAGCAGGGAATCATCTCTGTAGGATGGAACTCGCCACTGTGAGCATACTGGGAACTGCTCCACTGTGGATCACAGAGACCAGTAGGCCTGAGCTTCTCCTGAGCTGACAGTCCCACTTCTGGAACTCACACAGAGCATCTAGTCAGTGTTTCAGCCACAAGCTGGGACAAAACAAGAAAAAGATTGTACGCACCGAGACACAGACAGACATACAGACATATTGTAAAATAATAATCTTTAAACCTCAGAATGGAGTTTTATTTTATTCTGCCTTTTTGCAATAACAGTCTTTATTGCTGTTTGTTTTTATTTCATTCCAGTATATAAAACATTTTGCCAAACAAATTAACTCTGATTATTTTCCAGGTTCTTTTTCATCATTTTTATGTCATGATGCCACTTTTCATCACAAAGTATTTATCTGTCAGTCAAAAGAAACAGAGCAAAGGCAGTTATGTGATTGGCTGCTGCTTTGGTGTGAAGGTGCTAAGAGCCAATCACGCTACTGGCTCTGCTCTTGTTTCTCCTGACTGACAGACACAGACATTTGTAATAAAATGCAATAAAACGAACCATCAGAAAAATTGACATTGTGAAATAAAAGCTTTGGGAAAGAGATGCTTTGAAATGAAAATGGATGGAATTACATAAAAATGACCTGATGTAACATTTCATAATAGTAAATTGAGTTTTACTGGAAATATTACAATATTTAGAAATTTGGTTCTTATATGTATTTTTTTTGAGTTTTTGAAGTGATATATTTAGTTTTTGAGTATATATAGTCCCAATATATACAACAATAGTTGTATACTTTCAGTATAATTTACTTTTGTTGCCCCACAGCACTAGTCATTAGAGAATTCTTATTACGCCATATACTGTAAGGTGAAACTAAACGGAACATGTTATATGCATTTGTACAATAGATTGGGCCTTTAGATTCTGCTCATGCAGCACATTCAAGAAAGGTTCAGCTATGAATATTTAAAAACTGAACCAAATATGCATATTGGAATTAGTGATTCATAAACAGCTACAGGTTTGCAATCAGTGGTGTCAGTGAGGGGACCAGTGTATTTTTTTTAAGGTGAAGGAACTAACTGAACCGTAGACATGATGAACAGCAGAGAGATGGGTGAAACTGACATGTTGAGGATGAAGTGATTAAGTTACCTGTTACAGCACAGCCCCTGAGCATATATCTATATGAAGTGTGGCAAGCTGAGAAGATGAATTGGATGCGAACGAATGGATGTGAAAAAAGAATAGCATGCAGCTGTACTTATTCAGCACAGAAAATAGAGTCTATGTATAAACCAAAGGAGCATTTTATGGAGAAACCATTTTCTGTGTGCAATATTAGTGTGTTGATACAAGGCATTATATTGAAAAATGGCAGATGTAATTCACTCCCTGGGCCCCAGCGTTCCTCAAGAGACCAATCTTCTCATATATTGAAATTGGATGTATTTCTGCTCTTACCAGCTGAATCATTTTCTTGTCCCACTCTTTTAGCCTGTTGTTTACAGATGCACCTTTTGCAGTGCCTGAACTCTTCCCTGTTATGGGGGCTGATGTTTATGCTTTTTCAAGCATGAGTGCCTTAACTCACAAAGGGCAACAATGAAGTGAAACAGAAAAAAAGAAGGGAACACATTAGCATAGCAGTTTGATATGAGATAGGTGGCAGAGTCGATGCTGAAGCAGAAAGTGAGTTCTGTTTGAAGGAGGATAAACATAAAGAGAAACTGTCAGGGAAACGTGGAGAACAAGCTGTGGCATATAAATTGATGTTTGTAACGTGACAGCACCAAGACAGTGTGCGTGTGATGGGAAGAAACTATAGGGCTGATCGGCCCTATACGGACCTAATGACGATCCAAGGGCCTCTCTGTTGTGATGGGATTTGTCCCCATGTGTGGGGGCACGCTTAAGAAATGACCTTTTGCATTTATGCAGGACAGCAGGTGGGCAGCGGAGAGCGTCCTGCACCACCCACCAGTCAACTGTGAAAACAAAACTTTATCTTGACTCTGTGGGGATGCTGCAAGATAAGGGACTGCAAGGCTTCAGTGGGCAGAAGCTGTTCTCTGGGGCTGATTATTAGCCTGAAGGCTGCGGGGCAGGGTTGAGGATAGAGGTGGTGCTGACTGGGGGTTGGATCTCAACTCACTGTATTGAAATGCTGATGAAAGAGAGGACATTCAACTGTAATTGCTCTTTTGCTGTAATTCTGTCTGACACACCTCCAATCTGAATACCAAGGAAACAAACCATGAACACTGATGTGTCACAGCTGCCACCTTTTTTTTCCATTCCTGGTGAGGGAGGAGGGTGCTGAGATTAACAAACAAAATCTACTATAATGTGTGACAATAAAGTAAAACGAGCCTGTGAATATGACTATCCAGTTTTCCTCCATCTGTTGCCAGTCGAGTTGATAAAACATAATCCATGGTTTCCTCTGAATATGATATGAGAGCTTACAATTTGGAACGCATCATTTGGATCATTTAGGATTTGGATCAGGTTCACATTTGAAGAGGGTATTTGAACCAGAACCTTAAGAGACACTGCTGGGCACAGCTCTTGCCAAATAGGGCATTTATAAAAGGTTGGCACAGGCCCTATAGACTGAAGGCTGGCAAAGGCATGATGCCCACATCATAGTGCCAGCCGAGGGTTTTGTTTGGCATGTGTCTCTGTAGTATGGCTCGTCTCCTCCAGACAACTGGCCCAAACACAACTTAGCATTAGGTTACAGAAGCATTACAAAGAGAAAGTGATTCATTACAAAGCTCCCAGTCTCTGTGTGAGATGAGGTACAAGAATGAGGATCGATAAATAACATGCAGCATATTGTATCACATATTCTATAACAGTTGTAGCACCCTTTAGCATAAGCTGACTGTTTGGTGTAGCTTTTAGTGAGAAAAATCAATAAGGAATAACAGTTTTTATCACATGGATTCACAGCATCAGTGAATGAAAAAATAAATAAATAAGTGCATCTAATATATTTTAAACTTAGTCTTTACACAGGGAACCTGGGAAAAATAAATTAAATACAGTGTCTCTACTCATTTATAAACCTAGAGTGAGTCTTCACCATGTATCTTCTTACTGGAGGATTTGGCTGAATGCCTCTCCAAGAGATTTTGACATCCCTGGTTTGATAGCAGCAGGCGCCACATACTCAGTCCTCACTGAGACTGTTACAGCATAAGGGCTCTAGGAACATAATCAGTGACAACAGAAATGCATGATTTCAGGCACCAAAGAGAGCCATTTCTGTCCCTTGCCTCATTTTAACCTGTCAGAGAGGCCTATTTTAAGAGAAAATAAAAAAGAAAGAGGTGCTCAAGACAATGCATTTTAAAGGAGACTCTTCCCCCAGCGTGCCTTTATCTGTCAGTCAAACCCAGCAACGTAAACACATATTAAAGGGGAAGAGAGAGGGGTTTCCATAGCCACAGTTTTAAATGGCACTGTCGTGCTGTACACAGTAACCCCGCCCCCCCCACCCTCTTTCTGCAGTGTTGTTTATTTGCTGTTGTGCTGGAAGAATTCAGGGTGTGCAGAAAGCGCTGATAGCGAAGCACAGAGAGGCTTGGCTTGCATTATTTCCACTGCAAGAGAAAGCAGAGAGAGACAGAAGAGGGCCCAGCAGACTGAGAAAAAATCATACAAGGCCGGTTATGCAGAAACACAGATTTAATGTAAGGTTTGGCTCCCTGTTATAAGCAGGGGAGAGAGAAAAAAACTGGTCTGGATTGGCAGGAAGAGGGAGATGGATACAAGAGGAAGAAGTGGCCCAAGGGATGAGACTCTGTAACAACATTACATGATATTTCATATTTCATTGGTTTATGGATCTGTGGAGAAAAATTCTATTACTATTCTATTAAATCTGTGTAAAAAGAAATAGCATTTGGTTAATGCCATTTGTTCAACTATATCACTGGATGCTCAGTTTACGAGCCACCCATGAGCAGCTGAGCTTCTCCCTTGGAGGTCTTTACTTAGGCAATACATAAAACATCAAGCATGTAAGCAAGAAGCACTGTTCATCAGCACAATGTGTGGTGTGAAAAGGGGATATGATTCTTGCCAAGCCACATTCAAACGCTCTCCAAAACCTCTGATTCTGTTTGTTCTGTCATCTCTGCTGGGGACCAGGTAGGAGCCCCTTAAATGTGGCTTCTCACCCGCCGCTTAATCTTACCCACAATCACATTCAGTGACAGGCGCACAAAGACGACCGGCGAGCCCAACAAGGCTCTGCTATTATGTAACCACTGACAGCTGGGTTTTCAAGGGAGGGGTGAACCCCCATCCGTGTGGCAGCACTTTGTGTCAACCAGACGTGACAGTCAAGAATGGGTCTGGATAGAGAAGGGTTATTATCAGGCCAGGCAGAGGTACACAGTCCCAGTACCAAGCACACTGAGTGATGGAGTCAGTAGCACAGGTGCAGCAATAACATTTCCTCCAGATCTTTTATCAAGTATCATGTAACATCTTGTATCTGTGACACCTGATAACAAGTGCTGGGCCTTCAGTAGCCTGAAATAAAAAATAGAAACAAAAAAATCAATCTATTTTCTATGTATCATAGTTTATCCTAGTGCTTGTAGAAATGATGCTGCAGAAATTGATGAGAGAATTTTATTTAATTACAGTCCAGCTAAAAATGTACTGGGTGCATTTCTACCAACTCACTGCCAATTCCCGAGCCTTAAAAAACTATGGGAACGAGCATACATGCATAGATTAGAAGTCTGTTTGCTCCGTGGGAGGTGATTTCTCCCCACTATTTTTCTTAATATGTAATTTCTTTGAATCAGTAGCACATTAACACAGAGACACCCAAATGTTTGATTAAACCGTGCCTTGCCTTCTTTTAGGCCGGCATCTCAGACTGGTCTTTGAAGCTCTGAACACACAGCAGAGCCAAAAGACCCAGAATAGTGGGGAGATAATTGACAGACGGTGTGTTGATTTTGCCATCCTTTCCAGATAATTCCCTGTTGTTCCAGGGAAGAGTTGCTGTCAGTGGTGGCATTCCAGGGCAGACAGACTGGGGAGATTGTACAGGATGAGAGCCGCCATCTAGATACCATAGATCTAAACATGTCTGTGGTCACATAGACCTGGCCTTCAACAAGTCAGACTGACTCTGGTTTTGTTAAATGCCTGCCTGACCAGCTTGGGCATATAAAAATATTTATAACATCCAAAATAATGTCTGGCTTTCTTGTGGGTCCATAAAATAGATGAGAGTAAACATGATTGAAAATAGAATGCTGCATCAGCATAATGGAGCAGAAAGAATGTAAATGAAGGGTAAAATGCAATTACTGCCATGTTGCGGTACTCATGTTATATAGAGATAATGCAAGGCAAAGGAAACAGATATGAAACAAGTTATTTAAAAATGAGGTATTTTATCTTTAGGAATACATACATCATATTCAATTACCATATTTTGTATCTTTTCACCCTTGTTTTTTAAAGTAAATTATTTTCAAAAAATTAAATTACATTAAATTAAAGTGACTTTTCCCAAAGTCGTTTCCAAAGTCGTTTTAAAAGAAGTACTACATGAACATAGATTAATATAGCCTATCTGTTGTTAAAAATATCCACTTCTTCCAAAGTGTTTATATCATATATGGTAACCTATTTTTGAAGAAACTTCCACAACATTTCAAAATGTCAGACCTGGACTATTAATGATGCAGAAGCTTCAGATAAGAAGAACGCCCCCATTTCATGGTGGGACATTGTGCAGACTGCTACTGATCTTTGGGGTTATTCTTGACTCAAGGACACATCCCAGTTTACTGACCACCAGTATAACCTGCTCCACTCCCTGTGCAATAATAGGTGCCTGCCCTGCCACAGTGAAGCTACAGATTGTCAAGTCTTGATAGAGGTCATGTACAGAAAACATTCCCTCCAATGCAGTGGGTATAAAAGGACAAATTTATTAAAGTGCAAACATCTTTAGTATCACATTTTGGTGTAACACACTTGTTAGGCGGTGTACAATACTAATACACTTAACCCTTTTATTTTTACACGTTTAAATATTTTGTTTTAGATTAAAATCAAACTCCAGTCCGGGTTTTCCACGAAGCCGGACCCTCAATTTACTGTGTGTGCTTTCAGCGCCGAAGTACTCACTGGCAACCTTAAGGATTCCTCCGCGGCTCACTTGTGAGTGCGTGTATGTGACTCTTGTTTTACAGCACAAAACGACAAAGTTTTTACCCGGTATGTCACGCAAAACAAACCGTAATAGTTCGTTTTAATCGTCTTTTTTGTGGGATAGTAAATACAATGCCTTTCAACATCAGCAGGCCAGGTTTGGAGAACTTGCTGCACTATTTTGTCCCATCTCTCCTGGCTTTCTAACGCATACAATACATTCCTGTGTTGTTCCGCGGTGTGACAAGGCCCTGCCTGCCTGCTGTTCCTGTAAACTCCCGCCTTGACTCAATGAGCGAGAGCGGCAGAGAGACACACATACAGGGCAAGAGAGAGAGCGAGTGGAAAAGCCCTACAAAACAAGCAGGGCCCCAGCACCCACATTGGAGTTCATATTCCATTATAGAGCACACATCAAGTTTGATGTGTATAATGAACAAGGCAATCCCATAATAAAATAATTACTCACTTATCAGAGTAGAGAGATATCAATTCACCAAAACTGCCTGCATAACAAATTACCCAATCTGCATTGTCCACTGTTGCTAACAGACAACAAAAGAGTAGCTACAGCACATAGGCCTTTGTAAAAAAAAAAAGAAAAGAAGAAGAAATCCTTTTATATACAGGGATTTGCTAATTTTGATAGCCTTATAAGCATTAAGCCCTGTCAGACATAATGTAATAAGGTGGAAATTGAACAGAATAAATTTTAAATTCCCATTTTTACAAAGTCAACATGTCTTTCAACCGACATTTAAATCTAAACTGTAGCTAGTCTGCTGTTTAAATAATTTCATTTCTGATTAGTCTGACCAATTCTGGCAACTAAAGTTTGAATATAGTGGGTAGGCTATCTAAAATAAGGCTTTTCAATAAAAAACACTCCATAATACCATATCATATTCCTGTCGGGACTTTAAAGTGCCTTTGTGCCACTCAAATGTGGGTTTGCAGCGCCTTTGTCTTTTATCTTTTATGACCTATCATATCACTAAAATATTCCCATAACATGAGTTTTATGGCTAGTTTTGCCGCTATGTAACCCTGAATTTGTTACAACCTTAGCTTTTCTTGGGAGGTACCCAAAGGAAGCGGCTCCTTATCAGCTTTGCATCTTAACCATGAATTAATTTCTGACCAGGTTCTGAGTAGTGAGATGCGGTTGTATGAAGACTGATGCTTTTGCAGTCAGATAGTGTGCAAAACCACATTCTACTGCCCCTAAGTGACAGTTTATGGTCTGTGATTGGGTTTGGCTGGAGATTGCCAGGCAACAAAACTACCCAGAGTCCTGAATGAAACGGCCATCTGTTCCATAGTTCGGTAAAAATGAATTAATTTGACACAGGGCCTAATCCTGAAATTCAGCTGTAGGTTGACTTTTTAAGACCACAGTAACCAAAAAAGTAGGCTATATCACAGAGTACGGCAACCACAGTGAGATTTGGGATGAATATAGTGTGAGTAGTGCTCGGGTCACATCTTCCCCGCACTTGAACGTCACAAACAACACACTGACAAAGGTGTGATGTATTAAACTTCCAGATGACAATTCTCAGATGGAGAATAGAGGATGAATCAAAGGAGACGCTATTGCCTGTGTTGAGTGTAAAGCAGGTCATAGCATACTAATCCCACTTGTCTGGGCTGTTACACACCAAATGCTTGTCATTTGTTGCTGTTCATATACACAGGACTATTTAGAACCAGAAGACTTCATCAAACTGAGTTGCTCTATAACATATTAGATCAAAACTCAAAGGTGCAGACTAATAAAAGTCCAGGCCTGTTATGGCCAAAAGCTGCACATGTGAGCATAGCTGTAAGCTGAATCAGGTGCGTGGACTTCAACCAGCTCCTGTCTGACCTTTTCCCCTGCAGATTACCCCACTACCCTTGACCTGCGGTATGCTGAGGGCCAGGCCCTTTGGCTTGGATGACAGCCTCTCCTTCTAGTGTCCCCCAGCTTTATCCTTCCTGTTTCATGCCTGTTAGAACTATATGGATTGTTTTACCCTCTGATCCATGGGACAACACAATACCCATTGAGAGAGAGAGGTCAGAGGCTCACCAGTGCGACCCGAGCGCAGGAGCTTTTTGTATGGAGCAAAGCATGTATCCCATTCTCCACCCTGGCTCAAATCATGTAGCTGAGCACAAGACACACTTCTGGGCTCACACTAAATCAGCTTCATAAAGGGAGCAGCAACAATGGAAACAGTTCTGAGGTTAACTTGAAAGTATCACACACTATTTTTCTTTCTGTGATATTAAACTTATGCTGAGGGAGCAGAGCTGACACTGACAGATCTAGTAATACTGCCATGGTGTCAGACCAGGCTATCTCTTGGTCACAGCCGGTGAAAGTGCCCGATAACCTACATGCTCCCTTTTGCCTAAGATGTTCTCTAGTGCTCATGCAGGTAACAAGGTGGAGCAGCAGCAGCCAACCCTGCACAGTAATTATTACACCTTTGGTTTACCGGCAAAATTAAAAACACTGACTACAAGCTGTCCTCCTCTGTGTGCGGAAACTGTGAACTAACTGTAAGTTGTTGCATTTAAAAGGGAAAAATCAACACACATATAAACATTTTCTTTCATTTTTTGTAATAACATCAATTTGAAGGTCATGATAATTAGCAAAGAGGGTTAGGATGAAAGGGACAGCTGGTATTTTCAGCACTGATTATTTGCAATAAACCCCTTTTCTCGACTTGGAAACTGCTTTGACAGCAAAACAAGAGTGCCTATCTCAATGTGAGGAATGATGATACTCTATGAGGAGCAAATAGAACAAACAGCTCCCTCTCTCATGCCATTAATTGAAGCAGCAGTGGGTGGAAGAGTGGGGAACAAGCAGAGAGGATATAGCAGAGGGCTGGTTCAGGACTGCCACCTAGTGCCATGACAAGCATAGTGCAGGGTAGCACATGCAAAGTGCTTTGTTTGCCGGCTTTTTCTGTAGTTCCAGTATGCATCGAGTAAGATTGTACTATTATGATATTATGGAGACTTTGTCAAGAATTAAACCTCTCACAGGAATCCCAGTCACCTTTCCTGAACCCAGTGCTCAGACTTCACCGGTCCGTGAAAGCCCCGGCTGGCTGGATCTCCAGGATCTATCATCTCTTATGCTATGAATGGCAAAAAATAATTGAATAGGGTGACCCACACTTGGCAGCTGAAGTAGAGGATGGATTCTGATCCCTGTAATAAGTAGGGCTCAATAAGCTCTGTAGGATGCCCCAGCTCAGCTCCGGCAGGAGAATGACTGGGTCAGATTAAGGTTGAGGAGTTTAATTATGAACAAGGAAATGAAGTTCTCCCAATCTCCTGCTCCTTGCGTAATTTTAGTTGAGAGACTGCAGCAGGTGACTCGGGTCCATCTTTCTCTTTGTCTGTGCACTGTAGCTGAAGCATCTTCTGCCACTTCACAATCAGAAGCCTCCTGAGGGATAGGGGTGGGGGGGGCAGGGGGTATAGAAGAAGGAGACAGGTCTGAAGTGCCACTTAGGATATTGCTTCAAGGACTGCTCTCCTTGTTAAACTCAGTGCTGAGGGCATAAATATAGCCAGGCACCAGATGATTTATTGACACACGCTGCCTCTCCTCCTTCTTCCTGCCTAACAAGCCTGTGGACAAATGAATTGTCGAACTGGAGGAATTTTTGCCTTGATTTACACTCTGTTCTCACCGCCTGTGGGAAATCGTGTAGAGAAGGGTCTGAGTGTGTGTATGTGTGTGCGTGAGTATCAGAGATGCTGAGAGTGTTCAGTAAAGTTGGAATAAGAATGATAGAAGGGAGGGAATGTAGCTACTGTATTCTGTTAAACATTAAAAAAATCTTTAGGTTTTGATTTTTGAACATGTAACAAATAATAAGCAAAACAAGGAGAAAAGAAAGAAAAAAACTAAAACAAAAGAAACAAACATAACAACAACAACAGAAGAATAACTATCTAAATGAAGAGCAACTCAGGGCCCTGAGTACCTTAAGTCTCTGGATGTTGTTGGGCTGTCTTGGTTGACACGCCTCTACAACGTCGCATGGCGGTCGAGGACAGTGCCTCTGGACTGGCAGACCGGGGTGGTGGTCCCTCCTTTTAAGAAGGGGGACCGGAGGGTGTGTTCCAACTATAGGGGGATCACACTCCTCAGCATCCCCGGGAAAGTCTATGCCAGGGTACTGGAGAGGAGAATATGACCGATAGTAAAACCTCGGATTCAGGAGGAACAATGCGGTTTTCGTCCTGGCCGTGGAACACTGGACCAGCTCTATACCCTCTTCAGGGTGGTGGAGGGTTCATGGGAGTTTGTCCAACCAGTCCACATGTGTTTCGCGGATCTGAAGAAGGCATTCGACCGTGTCCCTCGCAGCGCCCTGTGGGGGGTGCTCTGGGAGTACGGGGTCCGGGGCCCTTTGCTAAGGGCCGTCCGGTCCCTGTACGACCGGAGCAGGAGCTTGGTTTGCATCGCCGGCAGTAAGTCAGACTTGTTTCCAGTGCATGTTGGACTCCGGCAGGGCTGCCCTTTGTCACCGGTTCTGTTCATTATTTTTATGGACAGAATTTCTAGGCGCAGCCAGGGGCCGGAGGGAGTCCGGTTTGGGGACCACAGGAT
>NW_018128034.1:864208-869708 GCF_001952655.1 Monopterus albus
GGAGAGCGGCTGGGCACACCCTTAGAGATAAGGTGAGGAGCTCGGTCACTCAGGAGGAGGTCAGAGTAGAACCAGTGCTCCTACACATCGAGAGGAGCCAGCTGAGGTGGCTCGGGCATCTGTTTCGGATGCCTCCTGGGCACCTTCCTATGGAGGTGTTCCAGGAATGTCCCACACTCGAGGCGGCCCCGGGGAAGACCTAGGACACGCCGGAGGGACTATGTCTCTCGGCTGGCCTGGGAACACCTCGGCATTTCCCCGGAGGAGCTGGAGGAAGTGTCTGGAGAGAGGGAGGTCTGGGCATCTTTGCTTCCCCCGGAGGAGCTGGAGGAAGTGTCTGGAGAGAGGGAAGTCTGGGCATCTTTGCTTAGACTGCTGCCCCTGCAACCCGGTCCTGGATAAGCGGAGGAAAATGGATGGATGGATGGATGGATGGATGAAGGGCAACATATTTCTCCAATTCTCAAAAACAAATTTAAAATGTCTATAAATATTAGATGTTCAAAAAAAAAGTAGGGAAAAGTTTACACTTATATGGTCTTACCAGATTTCTATACCCACTTATCCTCCAATGCCAATATTTCATCTTATTTCAAAATCTCATTTTTACACATATAGTCATCATACACACAATGCTTTGTATATTATTTGAGCATGTCTTAAATTCTATCAAATCTGTAAACTTCAAAGTCTTTGTTTTTAGGAACAGAATATTAATGTGCTCCCAAAATCCTACATTATTAACTTTCCTTATGGCCCTTTTTTGTAGAATGCACAATGAGTGTGTGTTGGTTTTCTATGTATTACGCCACACCTCTACACAGTAAAAGAAGTGAACAGTACGTAATGTAAAACGAGGAAAAAGAGTGTATGATCACTTTTTCCCTCAGAAACTGAGAGACTGAAACAGAGCTAAAAAAATGTGGATACTGAAGTTTGTTAGGTAGTCAAAAATATGACAAATGAAAGTTACTGATGCTCCATGTGTAAACAGGTCAAATCGACATTCACACACTTTTGCAGGAAAACCTGCCCCATTCAGACTTGTTCAAGCATTATTCCCACCACTGTTGATGTTATAGTAAAAGCATGGATGTAGAGGCTGGATGCTAGAGTCAAAGACAGCAGCAACCCAGTTCAATGAAAATTACTTAGGCACAAATCCAAAAAAGCCCTGGCTTTGCTTCCACCTGTGTGGGCTGTCTCAGATCATAGACTTTACCCTGGGATGACATCATGTATATAAAATAGAGCCTCAAACATTGCTTATAGGTTCTGGGAAAGTTTTACAAATATAAAACCTGGTTTAAAAATCACAGTACAATGAGTAATGATGAACCTTATTTTGTGATCTTCTTAGTGGTCTGTTGTCTTTTATAATGGTGGTCTAAAGCAAAGATTTCACACAGTGCATAAGCACAGATAAAGTTATTCTAGAATGACTTTTTCTTGTCTCAAAAACAGAAGTGAGAAACTATACTATTATTTAGAAGCCGTTATATGAATTTGAGACTTTTTCTAGAATTAAAGTGACCTATTTAAGCAAATCATACATGCATCTGTTTTCCAAACCTACATGAAAGTTCTATAGGTTGCAGTCAGGAAGGAAAGTCCCTCTTTTATTCGTGTTTACATTGTATCTGTACAGTGAGATTGTGTTTGAAAAACTCCCTACTAAGAAACAAAGAGATGTCTGTAGTAGACTAATCTTAGGTAAATATTGAAGAACTGCACTTAAAAGCTCTTTTCAAAACTTCCTTCAGTGTCTCCCTTTGCACTAATGCTGTCGTGAATCAGGGTCTTAACACTGTGGCCCGCCCTGCAGCTGGCAGCTGACTAAATCAACACGAGCAGATGAGAAATGACTGTCGACTTGTCTCTGCCACACCGATGTGCTTGACTGGTTGAGGATAACGATGGTCCATCTCATAAGCTCTCAGCACTATGTGCCCACATGTTGTTCCTTTGTCTCTCATCCTCCTCCCTGTCACTCTCTTCTTCCTCCTTCTTCATCTTTCCTTCGTCACAGTGTCAGTCCCCACTGCGGAGCAGAGGGTAGCACATCAGGACTGATTCGCTCTGACAATGAGCTACTCACACTAATTTACTCATTTATGCTAATATGATTGACATTTCATTTCAGCACGCTCCCCTCCCCTGCCACTGATAGTGCTGGTCGAAGCAGCCAGTAATCACTGACAGGCCCATTAAAGGGAGATTGCTTGCAATTATCTCGCTAATTCAGAGGGTTCTTTTAATTTGGCAGCATAAAATTGTCAGTCTTGGAAGTGTAATCGGCCTCATTCCCATTTGAGGGCAGAACTAACAATAAATAAGAGTGGGGTATGTTTCCCTTTTCAGTGGGCTAATGACAAAAGAGATCCAGAAGGCAGCAAATGGAAAGACCCTCATCTGTGGTCCATCCATGCTGACAGGCATGGATGGCATCAGGATGAAGTGTAGACTGCAGGAAATTAACATTGCTTTTACTGTCACGTCACTTCCATTCCCAGAGGAATATTTTACAGCCCAGAGCTCGCTCTTCTACAGGTCTGGAGACAAATTTGTGATTCTCATTTCAGCCTCATTGTAGTTTCTATTTTGTCATGATGTATTTCTGATATGTTTCTCCTAAAATTCACTAGGAGAAGCAGCTGAGACAGGACAATGAGCAACAGGAGTCTTTCTTGATGCATAAGGGAGATACCTGACTAAACTCAACTCACTGGTAGTATGGCTCCTTTTTTAATTCCTTTAGAGAAGAAACAATGGAGCAGTATGTGAGTTTATATGTACAGTATATATACTATATATTTATACTGTGGCAGTGTATATATAAATATAGTGTATATATTTATCTGTGGCAGCATCCTTTTCTTTTAGTAGAGTCACACCATGTACCCAGGAGGATAACATAATCATGTAACAAGAGGGCAGGGCATGAATTACAACAGCAGCTACACTTAGGAAGGCAGGTAAAAACAACTACACAAGACTAATTGAGTATGCTACAGGGTGAAACAATTAACAGGTACACAACACAACAAAAAAGAATATAACAAAACCATATTAACATGAACAATACCACTGGAAGAACTACAGTGTCTGCCCACAGGGGCTTGCTGGGAAATTAGATAAATATATTACTGAGGTTAAAAACACATTAACTTAGGTCTGAATGAGAACTCAGTGAGTGCTTGTGGTGACCTTCTGGTTTGCTCTGTCTGGGCGTAGCCTCAGATGCATGGCTGGGAAGAGAACAGACTTAGAGAGTTCATAGAGAGAGAGCTCTGATTCCTCTGCCTGAGATCACGAAGAGGGGCAAAGGTTCAGAAAACCTGACAATTTTTTTAGAGCTTGGTGAGATCTCCTTTCAAACGTAAACAGAGGCTAGTTTGAGATTTTGTGCATCTTTTTGTTTCAGAGAAAAAACTGAGAGACAGGCACAATAAGCCAAAGTCTCAGTTTGGTTTCACACAGACCTCATAGTTGTCTAGGAGAAATAAATGAAACATTTTTAGAGCTGTTTTCTAATTTTCTTTTCCTCGGGGCTGAAGCCATCTAGATAACAGGCTTCATTTTTCATTGTTTAATCGCCATCAGAGACACCCATATAATGACCCCCATGTAAGGTCCATAAGATAAAATGAAACTTAATAATCACCACAGAAAACCGGGACACTGCAAAGAAAAAGAAAGTGTCAATGAAAACAGTGCAAAAGGGATTTACATTACGTTATGCATCACATTACATGCTCCCATTCAGCCACACGAGTATTACTGAGGTGATAAGGCCTGGGCCACAGTCAGCGTTCTAGTTCATTCTAAAGGTGTTGGATGGGGCCTCTTCTACACACAGCTGAAAAACATTTCTTTCTTGACCTCATTTTATGCATAGAGAATGTGTCATGGCATATGTCATGAATATTATTATTTTTAATGCTGAAATTACTCATACGTGCCTTACAAACACAATTAGTTCATTTGTTACATTAGTATAAAGGTTCAAATTGACATTTGTTGAAGCAGTAGCTAGCCCACCACATTGTGTTGTAACCTTAACAACCCTAAAAGTTTGTAGGTAGGTGAATGTGTATACTGTATATTCTGTGCCTTATTTGCAATTTGAGTTTTTCTGTTCATTTCTGTTCTCCAGCCATTATCATGTAAAAGTGAACAGGTATTGTTATAATAGCAGTGATACATTGGCTCTGGGTTCCAACCTCGTGGCCGACTGTGCCTGTGTGGGTTTCCTCTGTGCACTCTGGCCTACTCCTGCAGTCCAAAGACATGCAGGTTAGGCCGACTGGTCGATTCTAAATTGCCTGCAGGTGTGAACATGAGTGGTTGTCTGTTTCTATGTGTCAGCCCTGTGATAAACAAATAACACCATATTTAATACTCCCTAACCTGCTGTCTTTTCTTTTGTATGTCCTGGTATACTATAGATACCCAGTAAGTATTTGCAATCTGTAATCTAAAGCATTACCATAAAATAACTCCCCCAGGACAAACGTACAGATTAGTGTGTACACAGCAGTGTCCGCTCACTTATAGCCACAGAATATGTGATTGGTGTGTGAGTAAAAATTATGAGACAAACATAAGTGAGCATAATGATTATGTCAGCATGATGATATGACGTGAAGATGAAAGGATTCAAAACATTCTTGTGCAAATAAGCAACAACATAAAATACTGCAGAAAGAAGCAAATGAAAAAATTAGTTTGATATATGAAAATGTCAATGAATAAGACATTTTTTTTGGAGCTGAGGCCCCCTGCGTGCGTATGCACAGCCATCACAGGGGTTCAGTGCGTTGCCCAAGGACACTTTGACATTTGACTGCAGGCAACAAGATTCAAACCTACAATCTACCGGTAGGGAAACAACTATTCTACCCACTTCTTCACTGTCACCTTGAAAAAACAAAAATCTCGTAAATGCATTACTTGCTGGATGTAGGGATTTCTCTATAGAGAGCATGTTATATTCACTTTAACAGGGCATACAAATGTCCACAGGGTCTGGGTATGTAGAAGTGTGTGTGTGGTTGTGTGAAGACTATTCATCGGTGCATTCAATTTGCACATGTAGATAACATATGACACGTACATCTGACAGTGGATTTCTCAGCCCTGCCTTGCAGAACAGTACAGTAGCAGTCAATCTTACCCCATATTCCCACAGACTGTCATTTCTCCCCCCTCTTGTTCTGTGCCTGTTCTCAGGATTTCCAGATGAGGAAGTGATTGCTCATTTTCCCATAAATACGAGGACCCCTGAACACCACCCAATTCAACGAAACACTGGAGTGGATGGGAAGGGCTGTGAGAAGTTGTCAGTTTTGCCCAGCTTTTGGCCTCACCAATGCCCCGGCGGTTTTCCAGGGGTTGATCAATGACATCCTCCGTGATTTTCTTGGTCGGTTTGTTTTTGTTTATCTCGATGACATTCTCGTTTACTCTTCTTCCCTCACAGAGCACATCCAGCACGTTC
>NW_018128034.1:872197-873586 GCF_001952655.1 Monopterus albus
CACAGTCTCCCTTACCCAGTTTATCCCTGCTCTTCTGTCTACAGCCATCATCACCTCCACCTCGACCAGCCCAGGAGTGACCTCTGCGTCCGCAGCCCGGTACATCATCATCCACCATACCACTGACTGTTTTTCTGCTGCTGCTGATCGACACCCGGTCATCTACCTCATTACTCCTCCTGTATATATGTCACTACCTTCACTGTAAATAAACCTCACTGCTTGCACCGAAGCCAGCCACCTGGGTCCGCTTTTTATCTGCTCGCTCACTCTGTGTTCGAGTGCACCCTAACAGAAGTGGACTCTACATGAATAAGAGTGAAAACCCTTGGCATTCAGTGCTTGAAAATGGCTTTTTATGCTACACTCTCAGAGAAGCCAATTGGGCTGTAATGTGTAGCACATCGCTGCTCTCTCCCTCACTGCAGGCAATTCAATTACCTCCCATGCAAATTAGCTGGGGCTTTCATTTCTAGGAGGCAACCCTCGTAACTCATAAGGCATCTCATTCGTAATCTCAGCAATTAGTGAGCTAATGTATCTGTTTGTCATGATTTGGGGAGAGTGGTTCAAATTAAAGTGTCCAATTCAAACAGCGGGAAAGAGGAAAGAAGTCCAACATGAATGCAAACTCACTGAACAAAATTTCATAAAGCCTGATGAGATGTGTTCAAAAATGTGTCCCTCTAAAGTCAAAATCTTCAAAGCAGAGAGGGATGCTTTGTCTTCTGCTGCTGAATTCAAATGACATTCAGGCTGGGGAAGAGCGATTATACAACAATCTAATGTGTTTACTATTCTCATGCATCTATTGTTCTGTGGATGTTCACGTTTCCACACAGATTTTATTGTTTATCTAACCCCTCATGAATAAAACATCATGCAGTCATCTTTACTGCATGCTGTTGCATTATATCAATCACTCACAAAGCCTGGACCCGTAATTAGATTTGCAGTGTAATATTCAAAAACAGACCCAGAAAAGTAAAACTGCAGATTTTTGTTGCCTCTCTGTATGATTTGTAGCTTTTTCATCATCAATCTTGTGTATGCACATTGTCTAGCCTTCCCATTCAGGGCAGATTAAATTGCTCCATCCTACATAATGCACAGTGATATGGAAAGGCTGAAGCTTGAGTATATATCTACAGGGCACAGTGGTATGTAATATGGCCACCAGAGGGTGACCATGCATTATTTAAGGGCTGGCAACTTTGTACATACAGTACACAGACCACAGTCAGCAGCAGTCACCAACACAGCATCATTCAACGCTCCCTTTGGATTGTTACACGTTTTCCTCAAGCAGGCTATTCCTGTCCAAAGCCTTCATTTGTACAAATGTTTTCCTCTGTAATAAACACCAGGGGGGCATTTGCACAGAGATCA
>NW_018128034.1:873624-874266 GCF_001952655.1 Monopterus albus
CAGCTGTGTTTCTTAAAAGCAGCAGAGGAGTGACAGGAGAGTTAGGAGACAGCATGCTTACGTTTATAAGGACCTGATGATCAGTATTAATTAGCTGGTTCCAAATGAATGGCATCATTTATCTCATGTTAATGCAATTAGTCTTCACTGCTGCCACATTTCAGCAGAGGTCTCTGATGGCTGTTTTGGCATGTTCACAATTAAATAGCAGTTTGATTTTTCTTTAAATCAGTTCATGAAATCAATATTTCCAGTGATGTAACTGTACAGCCATAAAAGCACCTCAAAGCCTGAAATGTTGGAAAGACACATAAAATACAAAGAAGTAGAAAACAATGTTTTAAAGCTACTTCTAACTCACACCCTACTTGTGGAGCATATCCACTGACTACATTCAACATTACCCCTTCAATTTCCAACTTCAAACTGATCACCCTGTCTGACACTCTTTTCACCTCTAAAACATTCCTCACGAGCTCCTCCTTCAGGATCACTCCTACCCCATTTCTCTTCCTGTCCACACCATAATAAAACAGTTTGTATCCCCCTCCAATGCTACATGCTTTGCTACCCTTCCACCTGGTCTCCTGCACACACAGTATATCTACCTTCCTTCTCTCCATCATGTCCACCAGCTCTCTA
>NW_018128034.1:874531-901501 GCF_001952655.1 Monopterus albus
GTACCGGCTCAGAAGTCACTGGCTTGCAACCCCTGTGGCTAGATTAGTTTAAAGGCCAGGAACCAATCAATATTTCTATGTTCAATAAATCAGTCAATATATATGTAAAATGTTATTTTTGATTAATTTCATATTTATATTGAACTAAATATACGATGCTGACCTTTTTCTGAGGCTGCTGCAGACCGGTTCGATTAATTGTAACTAATCAAAGTAACACAAGGCAATATGTCAATAAATAATTACAGTAGAGAGATAAAAGTTATATGAACATCTGGGTGATATGTCAAGATAATATATACTGCTTTGATATAGAATGAATTACATTTGAGCACAATAATAAAGAATGTGTGTTTCATTTAGTAGCATGTACTGATGACTACTGCGCAATATATCATGCTGGGAACCTGCTACCTTTACTGTCACCTGGAATAAAACAATCTCCAAAGCAAATAAACAGGAGGCCTGCTGTGGTGCTGGGAGCAGCCACTGGGCCTGTGGCCCTCTCCCAGCCTTGGTGACTCCCCTTGCAACAAAAGAGCAGACGGTGATTCCGACCTGGCTCTTTTGTCAATGTCCACATGGGGCCACGATTAAAACACTTCAACTCACCAAGGGGGTCTGGCAGCCCTCCCCTTCCCCTGACAGCAGCACTACCTGCAGGCCCTCCATGGGAGACAGAGGGGCCAGGAGGAGGGCTTCTGCCTCAACTTTGTTCTAAAATCACTGACACATACACGTATAACATACAAATTAAACTGAACCTCTAACCATCATATACAGCTCTAACCTCTAAAACTATGTAGCTTCCCAGAGGTGGGCTCTGCTGTACAGGTATCAGTGGGGTCCAGGTATCCTACCAAACGTGCATGTGAAACGACATGTTTGGCTTTGCTTGTTTACATGGGTCCACACTGCTCCTGATAGGATTATCGACCCTGACAAGCTGTTGGTCGTTCTCTCTGCATAGGTTCGTTTTGCATCCACCTCTTGTCACCTTGGAAGTTCAAACTGAGGCAAAGGCAGCCCTGTGATGAGGAACAGTGTAAAAATGTAAGTGTGTGTCCACTTTTACCCAGTTTTAAGGGTCTTTTGTCATGTTTCTATAATGGTAGGTGCGTCTTTATTTCAAAATTCATGTGGACTTGAATGTCCTGTAATGTGCCTGTATTTCCTGCTTTTGTAGGATTTTTTTTTTAAATAATGTTACATTTTCTCACATATTTCGTCCATTATTGGTAATAAAAATGTGTGTAGGGCATATTTGCTGAAACCCCCACTTCCTTGTTGTTTATATTCTTGTTTTCTTGGTTGAACTACTTGCAATGATGAAGTTTCCTCTAAGGAATAATCAGTGTCCACATACCTATCTGGATATTTTATATACAAATAATAATGATTTAGTGCTCTGAGCTCCACTGTGTGTAAATGGGTGAATTTACAAGTCCAAAAATCATAAGCATTAAAATACACAAATGAAATGATCTATTCTACATACAAAACCATACCAAGAAAAACTCTGTACTTGGTTTTAGGTAGAAGACATGTCACCTCTCATCCAAGAGGCTTCATCAGTTCTGTCTGACTGGTGTTGAGTAGGGGGTATTTATCCCCCTGGTGGGGTTTCAGTCCTTAGACAGCCAACAACAAGAAAAACTCAATTTGTATGTGTTGCTGAGCAAAGAAAATTTGACAAATTTCATAGATTTCTTTAATGATAGACAATTTTAAAACCAATTAAATTAGCTTAAAATGCATAACAGTGTTCACAAGGCTGTCTGTTGCTGCTACAGTAAAAAATGTATTGAAATGATGATGATGATGATTATTATTGTAGAGATACATGTTTTTATAGGCAGCAGCAAATGTAGCAAATGAGGCTCCTTCCATTAGGACAATAATGTATGGAATCAGTTGACATATAAAAATGGAGCCAAGTTTATCAGCAGGACTTCAGTAGAAATATATCAAGGTTTTGTATGACAAGAGTGTAGAACACCCTGACAGGCTGTGGAATGTGGAGAATATGAAAACACACCAGACTATGAGCTGTAACTAGTATCTGTATGTGCATCAGCAGTGTTTCAAATGACCAGTAAATAAAATAACACCTTAAATCTATGTGCATGTTCTGAACCTTTTCCCCCATTGCCTAGGAAGACAGCTTTTCCTATTCATTTATCTGTGTTGTTGCCCAACAAGACACGTCCTTCATCTCAGGTCAGGTCAAAGGTCAGAGAAGTCTCAGGACCTCCAGTGCTGACACTGCTCGGCTGTGTGGTTTGGACCTTCTGAAGACATGGGAACGATTCACTAATGCATTTTCTGTGCTCTTAAAAGTGAAGAAAATCACACACAAAGTTAAGAAGAGTTTGGTTTTTACACCCTAATAACCTACAGGTAACTCCTGTAGTATATCTAATGAAATATTTTCCAGCCAGTTTTCATGAACTGCTCAGAGATGGAGGACAGCTCTTTGGAGAGGCAATGAGTCACAGGAAAACAAGAAGATTGAAGAAGAAGAAGAAGAAGAGGAAGAAGAAGAGACACTCCAAGATGAAGGGCGAGCAGAAATAAAGGGGCAATTACTGTTCCTTTCTTATGGAAATGGTAATGAAGTGGGACATGGGGCTCAGGACAATAGAGGGCCACAGGCAGGCTGAACATCACTGTAAACTGCTTCCTGTTAGGGAGCCATTTAGCCCTCACTTTTACTGACTAACAAGCCATCTCCAGGCCAACTACAAAGAGGCTTCCCCATCAAAGCTAGAGGCTGCTGCTGTCTGTGGAGTCCAGATAGGTTTTCCCAGGCCAACTCACATCTAACAGCTCAATGCAGGCCTTTAGGGTCTCACTTTAAATGTGTGTGTTTTCCTTCAGAGGGATGAGAGATGACATTTTCCTGCCCTTCACATCTTCTGACTGATGCAGAAATGCTTGCACAAGTTGTCCCAAGAGTTTAACCAATGACTTTATGTGCAAATTCATGTAGCGATGTAACTGATATCAGGATCAGGATAGATAAAACTTTCCAATGAAAAGCGATTTTCCTTTAATGTTCACTGACTAATAACAATAGCTTCATTGTAAACATATTAACTTTGTGAACCACATGTGTCAGTTATCTGTGCTGACAGCTGGGAGCGATACTCAGCTCATATCGAGGAGACAAGGTGATAATAAGATAAAAATAAAGATAGATAAATATAAATAATGCACACAAGATATGTACACAATCATTTGAATATAAAGACATCTAAACAACAGTGTGTCACGTTAGCACATCATACCTTAGAAAATATAAATACATAAAAATAAAAAGGAAACAAAATAGAATAAGACAATAAAATCAACAAATCAGCAATCTCCCATGTAACATGCACATGTGTTTGTATTAGCTTTATGCGCTTACAAATCAGGCACACTTCAAATTTCTGCAGAAAAATGCGCTTTAAGAGTTTTGTTTTGTACTATATGTACTTTTTCTCTTGTCCCAGCAGCCACTGGAGCCTCATAGGTTTGCACTGTATTATCTTGCAACAATCATGTTACTTCAGCAGCAACTAACTGATTTTCTGACTGAATGAAAATGATCAAAGACTGCTGGATGCCCAGAATGGTAAATAAAAATCATTAGAAGGATTAACTATCATAGTGTGGGTTGCAAGATGATACAATACACTTTTATTTCAACAATAAATGGCTTTTAGAAAACATACAGAACTACTGGTACAGTTGAGTAAAGAATAACGTGGCAGTCATTAACATTTTTTCATCACTTCCCATTTGTTATCTTTGAATTTTTCTTTCCTTAAAAAAAATTCTCAAACAACTGGGCACTGTAGTTTTTTTGTTTGTTTGTTTGTTTTTAATCAAATATTACTCATACAGGAGGAAACGTTCAAATTCACATTTGATGGGAGTTCTTCATACACCAGGACAGTGAATTTTGGGATTGACTCAGAATAAACCTTTAATAAAGGAACATATCTACAAGTGTGGCACATTGATGAGTTTTTATAACTTAGTTTATAGTTTAGTGTAGTAATAGTTTGTTTTTTGGACAACAATAGCACAGAGGAATGACTGTAACAGGCTCTGGATGCACACAAAATAGACAGTATTGCTGGTTTGGGTCTTGTAGAAGGAATAAAATATCATCAGACATTAGGTTATCCTTAAGATACCTAATAGTAACTGCTAAGTTCCACATTGTACAATTGAGCAGCGATGACTTGTCCTCTGACATTTATGCTGATGGATTACCTTTCCTAGAGAACTAGAGAGCGTGACCCAAACCTGGTTACAGAGTTGTTGCTTCAGCCTGAGCTGTAATCCTTCTCTCTGACCTCCACACTGGCCAGTAGGGGGCAGCCTATTGGTCTCAGGGGGACGCAGCACAGCTGGGGTAGCTGTGTATTTTGGTAAAAGCAGGGATTGGGGACTGGGGAGGAGTTGAGGAGGAGGGCTGCATCTATTGTCTTTTAATGAGAGCCTTTGATGTTGTCCCGCTGTTAGCTGTTTGTACACCTGGGACACTGTGCTTGCTTTCAGATTGGCTGTGTGCTGGTGGAGGGGACAACTCGGCATATTCCAGGTAACACTTTTCAGTCAGCTGCTGCTGTTGCCTGGCATGGGAAGGCAGTAAAAGCAGCCTGGCCCCCTTGTTTACTATCCACCCTCCTCCCCCTCCAGTTTGTGGTGCAGCAGGCTCCCCCTTTCTTATGGTCCATCCTGCACTCTAGGCAGATGCTGGGCTGCCTCTCTGGGGCCCTGGACATCCACAGAGGTATAGCTGCTTATTGGGGTTCACAGGCATTGATACTTTGTTCCAGCAGAGCAGAATATGAGTGTTACCCCACAACTACTTGTAACCAGGGCTGAGATATATGAAACAATGCAGCAGGGTATCAATACTGATTGAGAAGGTAAAACAGGTGAGAGAGCTGCAGCTGACAGCAGCATCATTAGTTACGGATAAGTCATCCAGCTTTAAACGGCCACTTCACCCAACAAACAAGACTTTTTACTTCCAGTTGGATCTTGCAATGCAAATGCTTTTGATTGTATCTGTTTTAGTTTTGAGATATATCTGCCAAATACAATGGATGATGATGGAATTTAATTTATGTTGCTCAAAAATCCCCAAATGTCTACTTTTGAAAAATCCAATATCGGGCTAGTCCATAGATCTAAATGTTAACAATTATTGGTTTCAGCTGAAGAAACAGTTCCTATAAAAATGTTGAGTAACTGTGCATTTGCTTCTGGCGAGTGATATTGAGATGATATAGAGCTTTACAAACTGTAAGGATGTATAGAAGTTTAATTGAAGTTTTATTTCTCCCTTTCTTTCTCCTACTAATTACACTTTTCTCCTATTTGAATACACAATTTTATTTTATTTTATTGTTGCCTTACAAAAGCACATTGAGAGCCTCTGTACTGGAATCATTCTCTCTATCCTTGGCCAATAAAGATTCTGATTCTGAAGTTTGATGGGGAACAAGGAGTAGCTGTAATTTTAAAACATTTTTAATGATGCAACTCAATGTTTTGTGGAAAAATATGTAAAACAAAATGCTTTCTGATGTCACATCTGTGGAAGTTATTTAAATAATAAGTTACAAATGGCATTCAACATGCTTGAATAGCATGTTTTAAAATCTTCAGGAGAAATGAAGGATTTTATTTGTAATATAGTTTGCACAAACTGCATGTTTTAAGTTGAAATGTTCCAAATTAATTAGTTTTTTTGTTTAATTTCTAAACATTTTATAGACCTGCTCAGCCTTGTTCAACAATTTATAGGAAAAACAATAAAAACAGTTTTTAAAAAATGAGCACGTTTCTTTTCTGTTCTGATAATAAATCTGCAACTCAACCAATGTCTCTTGTGGCTCCTATGGGGCTCCCAATCCCAAGGGTGGCTTCCACTGGTTTAGAAAGAAACTTTGCCAATTATAGCTGCAATTAAAGCACGAAATGCATTTTCTAACATTTATTAGTGGCACCTGAAAAAATAAAAACAGTAACAAAAACCATATATGTGCATATTAGAAGCTATAACTAGTCCTCCACATTAATACTTGGCAAGGTGGTAAGTATGACACTGATGGCTCGCTGGTCTTGGATCAGAAGGTGACACTGTCACTCATTTTAATTGTGCATTTATAGAGAGAGGAAGTGCCGGCAGAGGAAGAGGGTGATGAGCTCTCAGGTCACACGTCCTCTGACTCTGAGTAAATAATGTTCCTGGCTGCACCTATCATTAATCCTCTGTCTTTAACACTTACTGTTTGTCAGTGTAACTGGCCTTACTCCTTTTGATCTCCCTCCTCCCACTAAAGAACTCACCCAGCCTGGTCAGAGCACACACACACAGAGATAGAGACTGTCCTGAGGTTATAAAAAGCCTTCCTGAGCAGACAGCGGGGCCTGGTTATGATGAGCCACCCCAAAGACATGATTAATATCTGCTAATATTTGCTAATGTCTTTCACGGCTTCCCAGCACAGCACAGTCGATCCTTCTTCACGTCAGAAGGAGATAGGCTGAAGTGTGATCTCACTCTGCTGGGTCCTCTGTTAATATGTGTGTGCGTGTGTGTGTGGGTGCGTGCGCACACAGCTGGAGGCTGCGGAGAAGAGATTTAACTGTTTTCTCGCACACTGGTGTCTGCTGACCTCAGCTGCTCATATTTACATCAGGCACCACTGATCACGGTGGAAAAAATGGGAAAAGGGCAAAAACAAACCTGCAAGCAAGAAATGTGTGTGAAACACAACTTGACTATTTACTGGGATGTAAAGGCATGAATTAATGATTTTATTATGAGTGTGTGTCCATATATACTACAGCATTGATAATATTCTATATCAGTCTCAATGGATAAGCAATGCTGAGCCGCTCTGTCAAATAAAACTGTGCTAGAAAAGACAGGACGTATGTGATGGCACTGTCCATCAAGCTGTGGCTGTAAAGGTGAAGCTGTTTCCTCATAAATATGATACATGAGCGAAGACAAATCATATATAAAGAGGCTCCATTGATTAGCTGTTTAATTACAACATTAGAACACATAAAAGGATCTATAAAATTATTAGTTAAATATAAATGACTGAAGATCAGCTGCATCTTTTCCTGAAAAATCATTCTAGTTTTGTAGAATATCATATGACTTGTCACAAGAGACAAACAGACAGAACACTTTTGGGCAGGAAATGAATAAATCACAAGGGAATCATTCCAGCTCACCGCATTTATCAGCATTTATCAGCATTTATCAGCATTTATCAAAAGTGGTAGAAACAACAGTTTTGTCCTTTTTTTAGACTATAGCTGTCTTGTAATTTGTCTTTGGTTTGTTCTTTGTCATAATATACACTTAACACACTTGTCCAAATACAGGCAATATGTAAAAAAAGCATGGATGACAAGACTTCACACTCAGACTCAATACAACATGAAACAAAGACATATACTGCACTTACGCTGTTCGTGTCACCTACCTTTGTAAACAGAGGACCCTGTTATCCATACAGTACTGATTAAAGCATTTTAAACACACACACACACACTCTCATGCTATAAACCTTGTGTATTGTGACTCTATGGTAACAATCTGACATGAATACAGATATTCTGGTGTCTAGCTCTTTATGTACCGAGAGGCACTGAGACCTGGGGTCATATGCTATGTATGCGTCAACAATACTGACTGGTTCTGATGGAAGCAGTGCACAAGAAGAAAAACAAATAAATGAATCAAACAAAAACATGAACGAGAGTCAAATTTGACAAAGCACCAGCTTTTACTTTCAACTGCACATCCCATTTTTCATTTTAAGGTTTGTGTACTTTGCTCGCGCATGTCCATTTGATACTACTTTATACTCCACTGCATTCCAGAGGGAAACATTGCACGCTTATCTTATGGCCATGGATACTTTACGGATTACAATTTTTCATACAAAACATGGCAAACTCTCCACCTTGGGAGCAGTGCTACTCTCCAGGGGTTGATCTCTGTGGTGTCAAAGCTGAGCCTCCTATCATTAGCATGCCAAAGGTCTCAAGGTCTACTGTAGGGCACCTAGGTGAGGGCCGGCGGGGGCCAAGGGGGGACAATTACTGTCCTCACTAATTCTTTTTATCCCTTTCAAAGGGACGGGTGATTAGAAGAGGAAAGTTTAGATTTCCTGAACTTGAAGTGGAAACGCAAACGTGACAGACGAAGCTCACAGCTCAATCCACATCAGGGGAGGGCAGGAGCTGTGTGTGTGTGTGTGTGTGCATGCTGCTGTTTTTTTTTACTGGTCTTTACTGCTTACTGGTGGTTAATTCACTTGCAGCTCTTTCTTTCTGTCTTTACATGCACACAATGCTACAGTTAATAGTGGCATTAAAATACAACACAGGGCCTGGGTGTACATGTCTCACACTGTATTTGTTGGTCAAAGGTCAAACACAGTGCCCTCTACCAAGTACTGCACCTGGGCTTTACTTTAGTATTTCTAGTAGATGCAACTTTATACTTCTACTTCACTCCATTATAAAGAGAAATATGGTACTTTACAGATTAAAATCACAATTATCTGATAATATAATAGAAAATAATGCATGTTGTAGATTAAAGCACCTAAAAGTACAAACTTACTCCACCATCTACAACAATAAAAAGTATCTCACACATGAATGCATCCCTAACATTAACACTATACATAATAGTATATACAGTATGATAACATTATATTGACGAGGGATATTTAGTATAGTGACTACTATTTGGTACTTACATGAATAAGGACAACAACCAAAAAATCAATAATAATAATAAATGGAGACCTTTGTGGTGTCTAGTCAAATTTTTCTGGGGGCACAGGGGGTGACACTGGCTATGGCTCTGACAGCAGTAACTGTGAGACTAATACAGACTAACAACAGAAAACACACAACACAGTGTGCCACAGCATCTGCTTATTAATCAAACTGTCAATAAAAATCATGTATCCTGTATTCACATTGTGCACACGTGACCCATCACTGAGCTGCATCTTCCTCCACAACAGACACATTATTAGATATCGTTTTTTTGGCTGCTTTCACCTTGGAAAGGTTTTTGTTGTCCATATTGGTAAAGTAAGAGCTTGAGTTAATGTGTTGCTTTGTCCAGTTACCAGCTTATTTCATGATTCATAAAAAAATGAATGTGTTTGTGTGTGTGTTCTTTCCAGGGCTGACTCATCCGCCTCCCTGTGTTTACTGATTTAGGCCAGCGCAGTCCTCTGGAAAATATGCCTCGTTATAACTGTTCCTTTGTGAAGCACCAGACCCCTGTAATATTTCTCACCTAGGTGAGTGTGTGCTGATGCCAGCGTAGGGCCTGCATCAGTTAACCCTCAGCTCTCTGGCCCGCAGCACTGTGTGCATGAGGACTGAAGCTGTGAGGGAGAAAAAATCTCAGGTGGCTTTTCAAGTAAACTTTGTGTGGGATGAAGGTTCTCCTCCTCTACCTCTGGACGCATTTGTCAGTCAGACTGTGAGGATGTTTTGTGTTGCACTGCGTTGATAATTTTTGTTGGGCAACAGCTGCCACACAACTGCAGTTTAGCTAAGAAACATTTTGGTAGCTGCAGCTACAGACTTACCAGTCAGGCATGATTAGTGAATTAAATATTAATTTGGAGTTAGGAGGCAGTTTCCTGTGACTGTGTGAGACTTTGTCTGGTGGGGGTTAGCAGAACCTATAAGGCCGGTCAGCTGTCGTTATGTCCTGTATGCAGCCGCTTTTTAACACTCTCTGTCTCTTTCTCTCAGCCTCCAAATCAAAAAGTAAAACACAGGAGGAAAAGGAAGAGGTTGCTGAATGATATGGAATGTAAAGGTGTGAGAGAACCCCTTCACATTTACGGCCTCTGTAGAACTGGAGGAAGTGGTGCAGTAAAGTGGAGTCGCGCTCCAAAGCCTTCACTCAATTCCAAGTACATCACAGACAGTGGAATCAGAGGCGACAGGAAAAACAAAAAACACCAGAAGGCTCAGATCTGAAACATTTGTTAGGCTCAAACACTGAACACCTTGAGTCAGATGATAGTGTGGAACATGAGACTGGAATATTAAGAAAATCTGTTTTTTAAAGTTAATGTATCTATTTAAGAATATACATAAGTTTTAAATGAAGAATGTGTCCAACCCAGTCTAACCCAGAGTACCCAGCCACCTCAGCATGAGTGTGTATGGTGTGTACGTTAAACCAAACATTAGCTCGAATGAGTCTAAATGTAATCTTTCAGTTGTTTTCACTGGAATGGAGCCAAACTACAAACACCATCTGCACTAAAAATGTTACTCAAGTGAATGCACATAAATAATAGCTGTGAGATAAATGTAGTAAAGTAAACAAAACGATGTGTTCCTCTGAAACATATCAGCAGTAGCACAAAGGAAAGTAACTCAAAACTGTATTATAGTTCAACTGAATCAGTGGTGGAGATGACACGTGCTTGAGTGGACTTTGTCATTCTACTTCACTACATTCAGACAGGGCCATTCTGCCTAATTAGCACTTTTTTCATAATTTTCATAATGTGGTATTGACACTTTTACTTAAGTGAAAAACCTCAGCTCTTCTAGCAACGGTGAGTGAATCCAAAGCCTGATGTGCCACTGACCTCCGCCACTGACCTTTTAAGAATGAGTCACACTGGTGTACTGGGTGGCATGTTCCTTCAATAACATGCACACACTGTACTTTATTTGCACTGTGTCCCACACACACCTTTCTGCCACACAGAATACTCATTAGTGCTCTAAATGTTTATTAATCTGCTGCTGAAAATAGTCCCCAACAAATTTGTTGTCGCTTGTTTTTGACTAATGTTTGCTAAAAACTACAATGGCCAGCCGTTTGACATTGTTTGAAATAAAATATACATAACAATGAAAGTACATATTCATGAACTGTTGTTAAAGATGTACGTCTTCAATAGAGACACACTGAGAGACATACAAACACAATGTTGTTATTGGTCTTTTCAGGTGATTTGTTGATACTAATAAAACATTGCGGGTATCATCCTCACCTTTAAGTTTAGCTGTTAAATTATATCAGATTTCCACGAACTGGGAATTTGATGTGGTATTTAATATCAGAGCCTCAGAGGGAGTCATGCAGGCCCATTATGCAAATCCAGGCATCACTTGTGGGCTGTCCACACTTTGGCACAACGGGAACACAGGGTCTGCCCTAATGGCCCATACTCAGTAAACACAAGCCCTCTCCCATGTGGAATGGAGACAACAAAAGATTAACACTATTTGCAAATATACAGCTGAGTTCAAAGGCATGGCTCCCTTTCCTCACTTCCCTTCTTTTGTTTCAACACACAGCTTTGAATGTGCAAGGCATTAGGCTACTGTAACAGATTTTTAGGCCCCAAACTTCACACAGTGTTTTCAACAGCACTGGTTTTTGAACAATTATAAAGATGTTTTTAGAAAAAGTGGATTTTTGAGCAGAGTTTGGTTGAGAAAACAAATTTCAACTCAAAAGGTAGAAGCTGAGTTTATAAAATGAAAGAAACATCTATTATATTCTAGAGAGTTAGGTTTAGTCTGGTGTGTAGGCGCCATTTGGAGACGTTGAACGCAGAGAGTTGAGGTGTGTCCTCGCACACCACGCCCACATCCCCATGAGGTCCCTGGGGGCCCTTAAATGATGAGGCCTCGGGGTTTAGAAACCATGTCACTCCGGATTCTCTGTCATCTGGTTTTAGAGTCTGTGAGCTCTGAACTAAACGTGCTGGATTTAGCTCTGTCTGCTGTTGCTGTAATTATGACGTCTCCCAGTCCTGACCAGCGCCTGGAGCATCTCCTCAGCGCCGTGAAGAGCGAGTTCCAGAAAGGCAGCGAGAAGGGAGACGCGTCCGAGAGGGATATAAAACTGGCACTGGAGGATGCAGACTTGTGGAACAAATTCAGAGAATTAACTAACGAGATGATCGTCACCAAAACTGGAAGGTAGGTTCACCCGTGGATTTCAGTGTGAGAAGTATATGTTAGTTTGTAAAAATGTTCTTAAGGGTGTAACGCAGGTTTTTAGCTGATATCAAACTGTAAGTGTCCGCTGTCAGGGTCTGCGGCCTTGGAGGCCATGGGAGGTTTTTATGATGTAGCAATGGAAGCTTTTGTAACTGAGCTAAAAGAGAATGTTGTGTCGAAAAACAGCTTTAATAACAATCAGCGCAGCTCTGACAAACACCTCAGCCATTCCTATAGATGTCCAATTTCCTAATTCCAGGAGGATGTTTCCGGTGCTCAGGGCCAGTGTCACGGGCCTGGACCCCAACGCCATGTACTCGGTGCTGCTGGATTTCGTGGCCGCGGACAATAATCGGTGGAAATACGTGAACGGAGAATGGGTCCCAGGTGGCAAACCCGAGCCCCAGAGTCCCAGCTGCGTCTACATCCACCCAGACTCCCCCAACTTCGGAGCGCACTGGATGAAAGCGCCCGTCTCCTTCAGCAAAGTCAAACTCTCCAATAAACTCAACGGCGGCGGACAGGTGAGATTTAAAACCCACAAATCATGAGCAAACAGTCTGTTATTATTACACATAGTGCCCTGAATAGATTTATAACCCATTTATTTCTACAGAGCTTCATCAGGCACTAGAATTTAAAAAAAAAATCTGGCAGATATATCAATTTGAACAGGTTATATAGTCTGAAATGGTTAATTATTTATTATAATTTACTTTCAAATATGCCATTTGAATAAGGACGGACTTTAGGTCTTAAGCATCCTTCATGAATTTTAACGACTGTAGTATTTCAACTGCATTTTGAAATAAGACAAAATAATCTGAATTGTTTCATCAAGAGACACACATTCAATTCAAGGACATTATGATTTGACAGGATACCCTGGTTTTATGTCATTTGCTGTACCATCTTCACTTGTTCTGAGACAAAGATGAAATTTGCTGAATTTAGTGGTTGTATCTTTGTTTAATAATAATGAAAAACAGTGACATCACTTGCATCTTTCCCACAGATCATGCTGAATTCTCTGCACAAATACGAGCCGAGGATACATATTGTGAAGGTTGGAGGCATCCAGAAGATGATCAGCAGCCAGTCTTTCCCTGAGACACAGTTCATCGCTGTCACGGCTTATCAGAACGAAGAGGTTAGTTGTGCATGAAGTGTGCGCTTTACATGAAGGCCTGTCTTAAAGTGTGATTGAAACGCTAACAGCTGTCACGTCCTCCGCACAGATCACTGCTCTGAAGATAAAGCACAATCCCTTCGCTAAGGCCTTCCTGGATGCTAAAGAAAGGTACAAGTTAAAGCCAAGATAATGCTGAAAATTGCCAAATTAGTTTGCTAATAGTATCTAATATTATTGTTCTGGATTGCAGGAGTGACCATAAAGAAGTTCCTGATCACAATGCAGACAGTCAACAGTCTGGCTACTCTCAGCGTGAGTCGCTTTTATTTCTGCATGTTTCAAGATTTCAAAAGTTTACAAGATGGAAACAGAGCTGGTAATGAAACAACGATTACCAGAGAGGAAACTATTCAAGTAAAAAATTGAACTGTCATAGCTGCTGATAAAGAGCAGTGGGAAGTCTTGCGTGCTGTGATCTCTCATACCGTATGCCCTAACTCTTGTCCACAGTTGGTGGTTGGTTCCTCCCCGGCCAGAGTCCCATCTGCCCCAGCAGCAGCCCTCCTCAGTTCAGCGGCACAGCCGGTCACTCCTCTAGCTCCTACTGCGAGCGCTACTCCAGCCTGAGGAGCCACACGGCCAGCCACTACCCTCACCGCACCTCCAGCACAAGTAAGACCCCACTCATAGCTTTCATATATTTTTATTTTTATCTTAAAATATACTCAGCTCTGGGAGCACATTAAATCAGAGAATCAGTATCAGTCAGCGGTTTGTACTTCCTTTGTAGACAACTACATGGACAACACTTCAGGGACTCTGCCCACTCATGACAGCTGGTCTGCTCTTCAAATCCCAAACTCCACAGGCATGGGTACTCTGTCCCATACCGCCAACTCCACGTCGAATTCCAGGTGAGCCTCTTACAGTTGAACTAGTACCACGTGTTTTCTCATAAACCTTTTGCAACTTTGTTTTTGTCATACTATACACTCACTGGCCACTTTATTAGGTACACCCGTACAATTGTATGCACTTTACGGCAACACTTCCGCTTTAACACCTGTGTTAATGAATGTCAGAATGTTTCAGTTTTGGATGAAATTGTCATAAATGTATAAATTCAATTATATGTTTATTATTGAGGTCATAGCTAAAGGTGGTGTTATACTGGACTACACTATATTCAGATGTGTAGTCTATAATAATAGTAATCACACAATATAATATCAAAAGCTAATGGGACACTTCCATATCAAGTTATAAATATAAAACAACAAACTAAAAGACATCGACATGATGCCACTGGAGTCTATATATTTCTATCCTCCTCAGCTACATACATGAGAGGGTCAGAATATTAGGATCACCTCTGAATATAATGTATTAACAGAGATGTCAACGCGGAAGTGTTGTGTTGACTTGCATACAATTATACAGGTGTACCTAATAAAGTGGCTGGTGAGTGTATTTGTATAAGAGGTAGTGTGTGTTTATTAGCTGAAGTGATTCACAGTCAGTGATACAGTACCACATCACAGAGATATCTTATATACCGTGTAGACAGAAAGGGCAAAGTGGGACCATTATTGGGTACCAATGTGGGCTGGGGTGAGCCAATAATACAACAACTAACTCTCTTGTCCTCCTCATCAACAGTCAATACCCCAGCCTCTGGTCAGTAGCTGGCAGCACCCTCACCCCCTCAGGCTCGACCTCGGGCTCCATACCTGGAGGTCTGACCCCCCAGTTCCTGAGAAGCTCCTCCTATACAGGCCTGACCTCCCCGCTGCCTGTCTCCTCGCCTTCCTCCATGTATGAGCCCAGCCTGAATGAGGTGGGGGTTGGGGAAGCCCAGTTCGAGAGCTCCATTGCCAGGCTAACCGCGTCCTGGGCGCCTGTAGCTCAGAGCTACTGAGCAGCAGCTGAGACTCTGCTGCCTGGCTGTCTCCTCTAAAGGCTGGGAGCTTTGGGAACAGGACTAAAGACATGAACAGGGGTCCTGGAGACGATGTGGAAAAGACCTGCGAGGATCTCTTGTGGCTCCTATTTCGTGAATAAGTTTAGATTCATTCCACAGCCTCCAATTTAAAAAAAGGTATAAAGTTGGCTGGAGTCAAACTGAACAAAACTGATGTGCAGAACTTGAAAGACAATCACCTCTCTCCATGCTGGACAGTTTCACGTAAGAATAATAAAGTTAGAATAGCCGTATGGTCAGAATGCCTTCTTTGCGCTTAGTAAATTTTATTACACATTTATGTGCCTTCATTTTATTTTGATTCCTATGGCTCCGCTCAACCAAACTCAACTGAACATCATTTTTGTTTTTACTCTTAACTCTACAAGATCAAAAGGTTGTGCTAACACTAATGTGTATATGTGTGTAAATAGAATAAATTAATGTCCAGTGTTTTCCATATAAATGTGCCTTTTCGTGATTGCAATGCAGATGTTCCCAGATCAGACTGAGTGCCTTTATCGTGCTGGCAGGGTTGTGTTTTTGGGCATAACGATCCCCCTCCTGCACAAACACATGTATATAAACTATCTATTTGTATTTGAAGTCATTGTGAGTTTTATTTATGTCATTTAATAATAAATTAAAAAGGTTTGTTTTCTCTGTTTCTTTTGCCTGTTTCATGTAGTTTCCACATTTATTGATTTGTTTTCAAATGCTTTCTTAGCTTTAAGTCAAACTACAGGTAGGATTTTTTTTTTCCTGAGTAAAGTTTAGGTTTTAACATAAAGGTTTTCTGAGAATCAAGGATAAAACACCATGTATGTGATAATAAAATCCATAATCTGTAAGGTCAAAGGGTAAACAAGGGCTAAAGTGGTTTAATTAATAAGAAAAACATCAAGGCTCATGTACCTGAAAAAAGCTATGTCTAATTTTGGACCCACAGTTTAGGTCCAAGGTGTAACTCTCACTTTGGTCTTGTACATCAAATCTCATCCGTCCAAGCTTTGATCCAGTGATATGAGCTTTCTTTAAATAAAGGTGTCCGCACAGCTACACTAAGTGAATGCGGCTTCTTTGATGAGTAATAGAAATGACGAGGTGACGGAGAAGCGTCCAATTTTGGAATGGAGTTCTTTTCCATCAGTGGCACCCTTTTGTTGCAATCTGCATTATGGTGTGACATGCAGCACACATCCAGGTCTGCTTGTGAGGACGGTCCAAGGTACTGGATATGGACTTAAAACACTAGCACCTGGGATTGAATTAAAAAAAAACAAAATCTACACATTAATATTGGCACTGCTCCACAGTCATCTTTGGACACAAACCAAACTCAGCTGCTTGTTGCCTTGTTTTATAACCTTGTTATAGGGATAATAATGAGGATATATTCTGATCTTCTTTGTAATTATTCAAAGAAAGCAAAACATTTTGTTTATAAAGGAAAGTTTTTTTTAAATATAACCTACTCATGGTCATGTTTTACATATCAATATGCTCACCTCTTATTAAGATGTATATAAAAAACACAATGAAATGATGTACAGTTGCATATGTAAACGTGAATGTACACGTAAAATCAAAGTAACATTATGATAGAAGTACGGGGATAATTTTAAAACACTATTTACTAAGGAGCCAGAAATATAAATCAGCACTCACAGGAAAAACAAGGGCAAAAATAACTAAAATCTAAATGTTTTCAACTCTGTCCCTGTCTCACACATGAGGCCAGTGGCTTAGCTGTGCACTCATGATGTCAGTGGTGTGATTGTGAGGTTTGGGCCCTGAACAGTGATGGAGTGGTCCTCACTGAGGTGCAAATGAAGGCTGGAGGGTCATGGGGCCACAGGCAAACAGTAATGAAACAACAATGTGACCTGCAGCAGCAGGGCCAGTCGCGAAACACTGACATCTCCCAATAACTCCACTTTACTGTCTGTAATGTCGGACTCTATCTCTATTAGCTATCTCTGGAACCACATACAATAGTTGTCTTTGTTGGAGATGTCAAATGATTATGGAATTCTGTGATAGGAAGATTATGAGACAGATAAACTGATGGTACCTGGCTGTAACTCAGCTACTTATCTTTATGACCCAACTTTTACAATTTGCATAATATTAGCAGGTGGAAATGTGCATTAACTCACTTTTTGTTTTGCAGAACATCTTAAATTTTGGTTAAAATTTGTGTTACATTTTGATGGAATGACCTAATAAGAAACCACAGGCAGTGTTGGCGAAACTACTTTCAAAGTGTAACTTAGCAAACTATCAGTTAGTTCACTGCTCCCCAACACTGACCACAGACTAACACTTTGAAGCTGTGAGAGAATGAGGATTCAGAGCCTTTATTAAAATGGCCACAATTAAATTCCTAATAACAGTGTATCAAATGACTGTATGTATTGTGAAAAAGGGTTGCTTGCATTTACAAAGCCAATGCATTATGGCCTGTCTCTGCAGGTTTCCTTTGCTTTGTTTTAGCATCTTTTAGCTCAATGTTTTGGTTTACAAATCAATCAATCTATCTATCTATCTATCTATCTATCTATCTATCTATCTATCTATCTATCTATCAAGTTGCATATATGTTTTGCATGTAAAATTTCATGTTGTAAAATATTTGCAGTGGTCAAATATATGTTGGTAAGTAAAAAGTACAGCAATATAATATGCACTATTTGCTGTTAGTACAAACTGGAGTACATAAGCTGGAAATATTTAAAGTTCCTCATAACTGTAGTTTAGCACAAAACAAAACATGGTGCAAATGATCTCTGTTTTCCACTACAGCCTTTCTGTCATCAGTGAATAAGAGTGAGGTCTTTACAGCCGCATTCATATACTGACATATTGTTGCCTCATAAAGTAGTTGTGTCAGACATGTTGGCAACACATTGATGTTTTTTCCACTAGAAACTCAACAATATTTCAACATTAGAATTGATTTGGAGTCATGCTGCTGACCACCTGATAGTAAATGTATAAATATCTGGCCCTTAGCTTAGCTGCTAAATGTTCCACTGTGTCCACCAGCTAGTTGCTAACTTCGTCTGCCAGCTGTGGTGGTGCTGGGCAGGTAGTGCACAAACTAAACTGTCTGTGCTCATCACTGCAAGTAGCTCATATCACATTACACTTTTGATCCACTGTTGATAGAAAGTTGTTTTGTGCATGTTTAAAATGTACACCGCTGTCTTCCTCAGCTAGAATTGTACTTCAGAATGATGATCTGAATCTTTGTAGGTTTCTATTCCATTAAGTTTTACCTATGTACACTGCATATTACTATGAATGATAGAAATGATACACATGATATCCAGATACTTCTAATTCAGGATTTACTGTAATTCACTAGATGCACCTTAGGTTGGTAGCACTATTCTGATGTTGGCCAGTATTTGTGCATCACGCTGGGCTGCTGCTGGTCTGTAGCATTACTGTGTGCACAATCTGTGTCAGGTATATAGCTGTGGCCTCTTGAGTTTCATCTTCACCCTGTGTGTGTGTGTGTGTGTGTGTGTGTGTGTGTGTGTGTGTGTGTGTGTGTGTGTGTGTGTGAGAGAGAGAGAGGCTGATGTGCTGTGTACACCCCAGCCTGCAGCCTGTGTTGGCCTTCACTAATTGACAATTGGAGCCTGACTTTGCACACCAGTCTCCTCTCCACCCCTGGAAGTGTGTTCTAAATACGCTTTATAGAGTGTGCCCAACACCCAGGTGTGGAGGAGGGAGGACTCTAAGCAACAGCTGCAGATGTTTGGTTGGTCAGTGTTACCTAACTGTGTCTGTAGTTATTAGTTTTAGTTGTAGCAAATGTTTTATATCCACTTTACTGACAGAAATCAATTTTATCAATGACATATCAATCACTGGCAATAAAAATAGAATACAGACAGGGGCTGAAGTCAGACGTGTGTTTTCATCCAATGAGGCACCCTGAGAATTTAAATCTGACAGATGAAGGTGATGCCATTTTTGGCCCCTCATGTAACAGTCTTCCACTTCCAGGAATAAGCCACTGAGCACCCTCATAAAAGAAGAGAGAAGGACAAACAGCCTTTGCAAGCACCACAATTATGATGGTGAGTCACATTGTGCAAGGCCTTGTGACTGCTTTACAAGGGGCCGCTGCCAAAAAACAAATCATCTTGTCTGGAACAGCGAATCAAAGCAGTGGCGTGGAGCTGTGTTTACAGACCGCCCCCTCATCCATCCCCAGAACCACACCCCCGTCCCTCTGATGTCTGTGTGGCTTCGATAATGAAGAAATTTTGGTACCTTGGTGAGACATTACTCTCAGCTGGGCAGACACTGCCTCTTCGGTGCCCTCAGCCCTTGAACCAATGTTAGCACATAAGAGAAAAAGAACTGGAATCCAAATTTCACCAAATGCACCAAACTAAATAGTGTGTGGATTATGGACACCCCAGTCTTCTGACTTGGAGACAACAGTTCTGACCAACGCACCATCTTACACTGTAATGCACACTTCTCTGCATCTCTTGTGAAACTTAGTTTCATAAAGGTTTGGATCAAGACGTTACCACCAAAAAATCTGCAGTTATTTTACAGCCACCATCTAGTGTCAGTACTCAGTGATGCATCTCTTGTAAAACTTAGTTTCATAAGAGTTTGGATCAAGACGTTACCACCAAAACATCTGCAGTTATTTTACAGCCACCATCTCAGCAGACCTCTGGTTTCACCTTCCTTGTTGAAGCAGTTAAAGGAACCTTTGGACACTACTGTGATCCATAGTTTATAGCAGAATTCTACCACTTCAGAATCAGAATCAAAATATAAATCAAAATAAAATATATAGGGTACTTATTAATGTAGAAATATATAACACAATTTAGATGCAGCTTTCCAGACAGATATATACAAAATATATTTTCAAGGTATTGCACTGAGGGTTGTCGTTTTGTTATACAGTCATGGGTTAAGTGTTAATCAGGGTGATGGCCTGGGGGAAGAAACTGTCCCTGTGCCTGGTTGTCTTAGTGCACGGTGACCTGTAACGCTGTCTAGAGGGGAGGAGTTCAAACAGATTGTGTCCAGGATGTGAGGGGTCTGCAGAAATCTTCTCTGGCCTCCTTTTGACCTGTAAGGTGTACAGGTCCTCCATGGAGGGCAGGATGGTGCCGATTATTCTTTCTGCAATCCTGACTGTTCGCTGGAGTCTGTTCCAGTCCTGTTTGGTTGCTGATCCAAACCAGACAGCGATAGAAGAGCACAGAACAGAGCCAATGATTCCTCTGTAGAACTGTATTAGCACCTGCTGGAGCAGGTTGAACTTCCTGAGCTGGCGCAGGAAGTACATCCTCTGCTTCACTTCAGGTCTGAACATTTATTTTTCATTCTTGAAAAGTTATTTTCCTGCCCAATATTCCAACAGGCTTAAAGGATTATACCACAGTATGTGTATATACTGGAAGGGTGTAAAACCTAGACTGAAACCAGGGCTAAAAGCCTGCAAGACCTGGCTAAAAACTACAAAGGCTGAACCCAACCCAAGAACAGAAGCTTTATTTTTGCTATATTTAATCCAAATTTGAACGTTAGCTTGCCAGGTTACCAGGGCAGATCTAGAAAATTTTGGATGGGGTGGCCAAGCTGGGGCACAGACTCAGAGAGAGGTGGTGCATTTGAAATACATGTAAAAAATAAATGAAACCCCTAGTTCAATGGAATAATAAATCATACATTATTAAGAATCCAACTGTCTATTGTGTGCAAAAATGAGATGTATAAAGTGCTTCCTTTAGCTGTGTTCCTTATTTAGTCCTGGCTGGGGACATCACTGCCACACTGATTCTATAACATCTGAGCTACTATTCGCTGTGGATGACAGATGACAAATCAAAGACCTGTAACATGTGCATTATGGTAATAGGCCATAGCCTAAAAATCAATGCTCAAACATGTATTCACCAGTGTGCAATAACACTAAGGTCTCCATGAGACAGATGTCTGGGGTGTTTTTGAACTACATGAGCAATTTCACACATTAGGAGGATTGCAGGCAGCATAAGCTAATAATGTATGTTTCCTCCAGCCACCACAGTGATGGTGACTGCCTCTCGCCCTCCTGACAGCTCAGTCCAGCTAGTTGTGGGTAGTGCCACAGTGATGGTGACTGCCTCTCACCCCCGACAGCTCAGTCCAGCTAGTTGTGGGTAGTCACACAAGCAGAAAATACTTGTAAGCAAACTAGTCCTCATTGAAGTAACATTTAGCACAGGTGCACAACATCCAATGTGGTCTGAAACTGTCTTTCACTCATTCTAAGTAGTAGTATCATCCTCAGTATTCATCACTGCATTCACATAAGGTCCCAATTTGTACCTTTTGAAAAGAGTTAGAGAGAACATCACAATTTTTGTCAATAATGGAGGCCAATATGAAGACTTTTTAAAAAGCAAGCTAAAAGATAAAACCCTTTCTATTACACTACCATTCACAAACCTAGAGGGGAACTTACCAACACATCAAAGTCTGTTTCCAGGTGTTGGGCAGTGCTACTGCATATGTGTATAAAGTTGTAGAAAGCCTCTCCAGAGGAATGTCTGATAGTTTACCTCAGATTTAGCATAAGATACCAACACATTTGACTGAATAGTTGAGTTGTATTGTGGGCAATATCAGCACTTTGTTTTGATAAAGAAGAATACAAGGAATTAAAAAAATGATATTTATGGTCCTGCTGCTTTAATTTTTATCTTTTAACTATCCATTGCAAGTCAGACACTTTTACAAGATGCTAAATCAGAGGCCTAGCCTACTTTATTTTTACTTCAAATGTTTATACTTCAAAATTAGAATAAAAATGATTACAAAATAACATTTTCTGAGGTCTTGGCAGATTTTTTATGATTTTCCCATGATGTCCAACAAAGAGGTACTGAGTTTGAAGGTAGGCATTAAAATACATCCACAGGTGCACCTCCTATTGACTCAGATGTCAATTAGCCAATCAGAAGCTTCTAAAGCCATGACATCATTTCCTGGGATTTTTCAGGCTGTTTATAGGCCCAGTCAACTGAGTGTAGGTAAACTTCAGACCCATTGGAACTGTGATATAGTAAGTGAAATAATCTATCTGTAAACAACAGTTGAAAAATTACTTGTCGTACATAGTACGTCCTAACTCACTGCTAAACTACTGTTTCCTAAGATGACAACTGTGAAGTGGTAAAAAAAAAAAAACAACTTCAACCTAACTGTATATAAACCTCTAACTGTAGATATAAGATCATCTGTCCTTCCTCTTCTACAACAACAGTGGTGTTTTTATCCACTCATCATTAACTATACTAGGTAACATTCCACCATCCAAATGCACTCAGCCTGAAAACACTGCTCCCTTGTGGTTCAAAATTAAAAATCTTTCCAGCCTGCATGTTGTGTTCCTTGATGCCTCAGTACTGAACTGGTACAAGCGCTATAAATTAACTGTAAATATTTAGTTTACAATACTTGCCTATTATAATGTACTTGTATACAAACCTAATTAGAAAGGCCCAGAAAATGTGTCGTCATTATATTGAGGACTGGCTGAGATCCAAACACAATACATGGCTGGTTTCAGAGTCTAGAGGTAAAAATCACTAGTCTTCACCTTGAACTCTTCAAGGACGTGAACTTTCAAACTTTTCAAATTCAGCAAAGACACAAACATGAGCAGAAAAAGCTCTGCACTTAAACCTTTCCACCTGATAACTGTCCTTTAAATTGTGGTAGTCTGAGGAACTGATTCTTCACTTGGGTGAAGTGCTGACCCTTGTGCTGCCTAGCAGTAAATATAAGCCCTCATTTGTCTCAGTTAGATTTTTATGTTCATTTATTTAAAAAATCCAGACCCATAAATATTCAAATGACATGTAAAGAGAGAATGTGGGCATTACAGTCATTAAGCTTCTCATAACGAAAGAAAACAAACATGTGCACTTAAGACATGTTAGTCGTCTAAACCACGTCCAGTCTGGAGAGTAGAGATGAAGCTGGGGGTGACACCGTTTCTGATATGATTCATATGGATCATAATGTGGATTCTACAGGTGAAGCTGCCAACAGCAGGTCTCAGCTGAATTTGGCTTTAGAGAAATCCATCTCTGGGTGCTGCTCCATGAACCTGCAGAGAAAGGAGACATCAGGAACAAGAAAACAGTTATGTTGTCACCAAAGCAACATGCAGTCTTTTATTGCAAATCATATTTCAAAAAGCTTTTGATACAGAACAATTTAATGATCGTGCTCCAGTTGGTGCATCCATTTCTCCCCATGCCTCCATATGTTTATTAATGTTTTACATAATATCTCAGGTTCAGCTGGTTGGATTTTAATACAACCTCTCTCTTGCTGGTACATTTCTGACTTGTCAACACTTCCTTGTTGAGCACACCAGGAACACCGTTTTTTACTTTACCTATAGCACCTCCACTTGGCCAGTGAGTGTATTTATTTATTTTAGACAGTGACAAACTGCAGGAGCCCTGTCATATGACACCATCACACCACACATTTTACTGGAGACACACACTGTGAACTTTGCGTCAGTAAAGAAACCCTGACACCGGTTACCTCCACAGCAGTCACCACAGGGGTATAAAATGACACCAGGGCTTTACTGAACTTAGAGTTCAACATAACAGCAGACCTAACACGTCTGGCCCCAGTAGTGAGCAGCAGAAGAGGAAGAGGAAGAGGAAGAAGGGTCATTTACTAGACACAGAGATAAGACGACATCCTTCACATTTCACACTTCTGTCATTATCCCACATCCAGGTCAGTTTCTGTTATTTTAATACAAATTTGGCCTTCAGTGCTGGCACCCTCACACTTCAAACACACACACAAAACCTGACAGAAGTACCTGATATCTACTATTCTCTATTCCATATGAAACAGAACTAAAATATTTTAATTGGATGCAAATACATTTTAAATAATACAACAGCCTAATATTTTGGAGCACACCCTGCTGAGGCCACCACTGTAATCAAGCGCTTCTTGCAGCTTTTACCAAGACTGTACCTTCTCACTTCCTCCTGCTGGAGGAGCCGTGAGCTGCCACAGACACAGCTCTCTGACACCGGCTTGTGCCTGTCTCTCCAGAATGTCTCAGTTGTTTTCTGGCTGTGGCTCATGAGGTAGGGCAGTCGTCTCCTGACCAGCAAGTTGGTGGTTCGACTCCCGGTCTCCCCGCATGCCTAAGTGTCCCTGAGCAAGACACTGAACCCCGAATTGCTCTTCCAATAACATAACTGAGCATCCTTTATGTTACACATTAATATTCTTTTCTTGGAAAGCTTAATTCTTCCTTCTTCTGTGAACATACAGCAGAGCTGATGTGTCTATATAACCAAACAGCTCTCATTTTGTGTCTCCCAGAAACAATGTGGCTTGTCAACATGTGTTTTAACAAACTCCAGTCAGTTTCCATGTTTCTCTTTGAAAGAGAGCTCTCCCTGGGTCCCCTTCCTCTCGAGGCCATGTCCAGGGAGGTTAGCTACAAATCCACAAACAACTGTGGTCACGGGAATTTCAAGTTGCTTAGAGATGGTTTTATAGCCTTTAGCCATTTTCATCCTAACCTCCACTGACAACTCTTCTTTCTCTTCTACAAAAAAAAATAATGGGTAATACAATGATGCCAAACAGCACAGTGACTTAAACAGGCTGAAACAGGCTTCAATCAGTTATAAGACTGAGGACCTGTGTGTTACTAATAAAATGGTCTGCTGGGAACATCACTACAATCCACATATTTATCACCACTTCTAAGAAGGACCAACAATTCTGTTCAGGCCATTGCAGACAATGCCTATTGTAAAGATTCAGGTGTGTTCAGTCGCAGCTCCTGTAGCTTCAGAGCACCAGCTTACAGCAGACTTCACACAGCTGTGCCTGGAGCCACAAAAGGCTTCTACCTCCTCATATACACAGCAGTACTCCCCAAAATAGGTAACTGGACTGTAAAACTGGTGGAGCTTCCCTTTAAATGCAACAACAAGAATAACTTTAAAAGGGTCTGCAGTTTCACCGTTAAACAAAACTTTGACCAAACATTAAGGTGACAACTTGTTAACTGTGATGGATTACATGTATTTGTTTGTTCACCATCTAAATCACCTTGCCGAGACTAAAATGAATTGAAACCAGTGGAGTCTGGAGGACAGGAAGTCAATATTACATTTTTATGCAGGTCATAAAAAATGGTTGGGAGCAATGTAAACACAATTTAAAGTTAATGAACTAAAACATAAGATCAAGGCTATTAGCTTTAACATGCACCAAAGCCGCATTTAATATCTACTCTAGGAGAACCTGTAGTCTAGGAATGGGCTTTCCATCCATCACGAAGTATTAGTGATTCACTATAAGTCAAGGGAGACTCACAATGAAGGGGCATCTAAAAACTACGAGGACACTGCTAACTGGTGCCCTTAAGACTAATTTTTGGTCCCTGATCCATGTGTCCCCTGTGTCCTTGAAACAGATCACCACACTTATCTTCAGTTACAACAGGTGAGTCTGGCCTTGAGCAGAAATAGACAACACTGAGGGCAAAACTACACAGGTAGCTTTCAAACTGACTTATTATAAAATCCTGTATAAAGCATAAAGTTTGTTAAACATACAGTGTCCGTGTTGGAGAGTTCTCCAGACCAAACAAATCATAGAATAAAGAGAATAAAAAGATCTTTAAAGTTTCATGATAACAAAACCTGAGCCAAGCTGAACAGGTTTATTTGGATGTAACACTAGAAACCTACTTTTTTAAGATGTCTTGCTTCTTCTGCTCTTCAGATGTCGGCAGACCCATTGATTTCTGCCTTTGGTCATACATCATCTTCTCCACCATACCACGCGTCTCCCCGTCCAGGTCCGACAGCTGCTCAGCGGGAAACACAAACAGCGAGGAGGGCAGGGAGATGAAGGAACGTGTCAGTAAACTGTCACATTCAGGAACACACAGTTACTGCAACAGAGCTTTTCATCCTTTACCTTTGAATTCTCTGGACAGATTTTCTTGGTGTTGATCTCTGGATCGGTGGTGACAATTCTGCTCCACCACTCCATTTTATTAATCTCAAATAAAATAAATACATTACATTATTAATCTCAGATGCTCATTCTTTGGATTCACTTTACTATTGCAAAACAGAACCAAATTGATGACTGTCATCTGTGCCCAGTGATCCATGCCGACTCTTTCCATACCTTTTCCAAGTGGACTGTGACCACCTTGCCATCATCAATGAGCCAGGAGCTTTCTTCTACTTTCACCTCGTTGTAGAGCTGACCTTCAACCACAGGAGGGTGTCCCTTTAGGCCGACTTTGATGGAGCGTCGCTGTATGTCCACCACCACATCTCTCCCCTTAATGCGGAACTTCACGTCAAAAGGCACTGCCAGCTGTGGGAGGAGATTTTAACATTGGTATTTCATATTGGACTCTGTTTAATTCATGAGAACTAGAACAACAAGCTAAAGAGAGCAGAATCACATGGAGCTGCTGAGTGGCAACTAAGATCAACACTCTGGACCTAGGCTGATGTAGGACGCAATCATATATATACACACAACTCTCCTTCCGTGGCTGGGTTCATTCATGTACAAACACACCAAATGACAACAGAACCTTGTGTGGGAGGGTGATACTTACATTTATCAAACAGCATGACAACATATTACATAAATTAATGATTTAATATTAAATGTAAATGTGTTGCCTAATGCCTGATGCCCACAGCATATGGCTGCAAAGTGGTCTAGAAAGGACAAGGAGATCGGTGTCAATGCCACTGACTGATGTCGC
>NW_018128034.1:901545-904034 GCF_001952655.1 Monopterus albus
CAGCAGGAACTTGGATGCCCTAATGTCCTGCCAGAGTATCCATTACAAAAGAACAGATGTCCACATTATTAGTTTGACATCAAAAATGCATACAGAAGTTTAAAAAAGTTCACATTATTAACATGCAAATGTATGCAGAAAAGTCCTGCACTCACTGGGAGCTGTGGTCCTGAACTCTCTCTGCTACTCCTCTCTGTCTACACAGCTACTGCTGCTAGATGCACAACTATCTGAAGACTAATATTTGTTTTACTTCTTTTCTCTGAGCTTTTCAGCTGTGGCTTTCAAAAAACAAAAAACACTTTACCGTTCATCTAAACTGAGTCAGAAACAGTTAAACTGCATCCTGCATTTCATTTATCAAAACAGGCTAATCACGTTATAAGGACGGCTCTACTAAGTTTACAGTTAAAGAGAGTGTCAGCTAACGATGCTAAAAAGCGATGTAGAAGACATGTGACATTTAATGTTACATCTGGTAGCTAATGTCATATCCTCAAAAAATTACTGATATAATGTAAATTATGTTACGTTACCACTGCGTAACTTTATCTATGTTTATTTGCTGTGTGCTTTATGTAGTCTGGTACCAATGCTGGATATCACATCCATAAAGATACCTGAGGTAGATGCATTTCAGTGAAAGACCATACATGATCTATTACTAAAAGAAGGTAATCACTGACTTTGTTCAGCCAATTACCATTTAAAAATTATGAAAATCTCCAAATGATAAGCAAACATAATAGTGCACCAGCATGCTTTTTTTATCCCCCTGATGCGCACGCACATCCTCCAATTTGCATCAACAGGAAAAGCATCTATTGTTTTTGAGTTATTATGTTGAAGAATGTGTCTACAGAGTCGCAGTCACCAGCATAATGACAGTGTCCCACATATGCTGGTGGTGGGACATACAATCAGTCAGTCAAGGCATCGTGTTAAGATCAGTACCCATAGCTCCTCCACCATCATGCTCAGCACCAGCTCCCCACAAGGCTGTGTGCCGAGCCTGCTCTTATTCATCATCTACACACACGACTGTACTCCCATTTACCCTTCCAATAGATGACACGACCCTGGTGGGACTCATCACAGGAGGAGATGAAACTGCATACAAGGGTGAAGTGCTGAGGCTGACAGAGTGGTGTGTCAGAAACAACCTGATGCTCAACACTAACAAAACAAAGAGGTGGTCATAGACTTCAGGCAAAACAGAGCTGGCCCTGCCTCTCTCCACGTTAATGGGGACTGTGTGGAAAGGGCACAGACCCTCAAATTCCTGGGGACAGGCATCTCACAGCACCTGTCTTGGTGAGCCAATACCACAGCAGTGGTGAAGAGGGCCGGCAACGACTCCACTTTCTGAGCATGCTCAGAAGAAAAACTGAATGAGAAGATGCTGGTGACCTTCTATCATTCCACAATTGAGTGTGTCCTGGTGTACAACATTACAGTGTAGTATGCTGGCTACACAGCAGCTGATAGGAAGAAGCTGCAAAGGGTGATAAATGCAGCCGAAAGAATCACTGGCTGCCCACTACCCACCCTTGATGATATTGCCAACTCTCACTGCATCACCAAGGCCAAAAAGATTATTTTTGACCACCTCCATCCCAGACACCACCTGGTCAGCATGCTGCCCTCAGGAAGAAGATATAGCAGCATCAAGAGCAGAACAAACAGACTAAAAAGCAGTTTCTATCTGTGGGCTATTAGAATATTAAATTGCCCCATAAAGTCTTAAAAACCATTTTCTCCTCTCTTAAGACATAATCATTTAACTTCATTGTAACTGTAACTTCACACCCCTACAAAGTCATTTCCAGGTTGCTAGCGAGAGCAGACGTCTTTACTGCTCCTCTTGTCTGTTCTAGGATTTTTCACATCTTCTACATTTTCAAGTCTTTGAACAAATTCTACAACTATTAAAATGCCTCCAAGAGGGAAAAGAGCTAATAAATCAGAAGTGAACGAGGATGTTGAAGCAGAAGAGGATTATATTTCAGCGGTGCAAGTAACAGAGATGTTGAGTCAGCAGAAGTAGATGTACACCGCACTGTTGAGCCAACAACAAGATAACTTCAAAGGTTTTGTGCAACTACTTATGGAGACAAATAACAAGAGACTCAACAACATGACCAGAGAAATACAGGAAATAAAAACGAGTTTGCAGTTTACCCAGCGAGATGTGGATGTGATTAAAGCAGCCATGGGTGAACAGAAAATACAAACCAAGGAAACAAGGGATGATGTCTACAAAACTTGTGAGAGTCTAATAGCCATAACGGATAAAATGGAGCATTTGGAAGTACAGTCCAAGCGAAAAAACCTGATCTTCGAGGGAATCAAGGAGTCAGCTGGAGAAAGCTGGACGGAAGCTGAATGTAAGGTGAAGGAAATATTAAAGAAGAAACTGCAAATTCATCAAGAAATTGAGATGGAGCGGGCTCACAGAGTCGGGAAACCTTCTGATCGGGGACCGAGGG
>NW_018128034.1:908895-933252 GCF_001952655.1 Monopterus albus
ATGTAATTATGTACGAATGTTAACACTCTGTTATAATTCTTTAGTATATTACTTGTGTGGTGTAGAAGATAATTATTTAAGAATGTAATTATGTACGAATGTTAACACTCTGTTATAATTTTTTAGTATATTACTTGTGTGGTGTAGAAGAGAATCATTTATTGCTTGCAAACCAATGATGGTAAGATGATGTCACGGGGTAGGACTGGATAAGTCTGACTTCTTCCTACTCCATTCAAACATGTACTAGGTATAAGCACATTGATATTGGATTAGCATTTGTTGGATATGTGTAAAATTATGTGTGTTGTCATATCAACTGTCTTTACATGCTTGAAAGAATAAATCAAATCAATTGTTTAGGACACCTTGCAATGCAGATTATCCAAATATTTTACCTTGCTCTATCAAACTATTTTTGATATGTGAATTATTTTTATGCATTTATTTTTCACTCAGGGCTCTGTTCATTAATACAGAGAGCTCACAATTTGCGTTTACATATGATGACAATAAAGTTTGACTTTGATCATAAAGTTAAGAACCTTACATCAACTTCTGACAAGGTCTGAGTCCACTTGTAGTTGGGCAGGTCACCTCCGTTTCCTGCATTAGGCTTCAGTTTATCTTTGTCCTTCTCATCCTCCTCTCCTTCTGAGTCAGACTGGGGAAATGGAAATTATAAGTAACAAATTAAAAGAGTAATGCAGAACTCGATTTACTGCTCAACAACAATTTGCCAAACATTTCACTCACCCCCTTCTCTTTATCCGCTTTGTCAGATGACTTCTCTGCACTTATTGCTGCATTCTCTACTTTCTCCTCTTCTTTCTTCTTCTACAACAACAAATAAACGTAAATACGTCTAACATAACAATGGCAGATACTTACATGACACAGCATCAAAGCAGCCATATTTCACCTTGTCGAGTTCAGACTGAAGTTTCTCTGCTTCTTCATCAGTCAGCTCCTGAATTCTGGGACCGTCATTTTTCTTTTTCCTCTCATCCTCTGCTAGCTTAGCAGCTCTTTCAGCTTTCTCTTTCTTTTCCTTCTCCTGCTTCACGTGCTTCTCTTTGTGGGCCTTCAGCGCTAGCTTACTGTTGTGGGCAAAAGCATCCTTCACTAGCTAAAAACAAAAAGAGATATCAAGGAAATGAGGGACAAGTGAGAGTGTACCTATACTGGTTTTGACAGCATAGTCTCAAATGTCAGAAACTACAGATATAGTAACGTTACTCACCTTCTCCGCTGCACCTGCATCACCACCGGTGAAGAAATCCGTTTTGCGGCGGAGGAAGCTGAAAAATGTGTTTACTAACTGTCAAGAGAAAAAGAGACTGTCACAACCAATAACCAGTAGCGGAGTGGTAGATAAAATACCCCATTTTAGCACCACACCTATAGAGTTATTATCCACGAATACAAACTATCTGCGGGTGTGTTTAGCATGAACCACAATTAGCCTGAACTGAAATATTATGCTGCTAGGATAATAGTTAAATTCACCGGGACACCAGCGAATACAGACGTAAGGTTGTGGTGTGTCGAGCAAGAGAGCTTTCTGACAATGACAACAATGTTGGCTAAAAACTGTAACACTTTTGAAAATATTTGGTTTTACAAGCAGCTTGAATTCCGAGCTGTGACAACTAAGGCTAGTGTTAGCTGACAAGATAACTGCAGTACGTTAGCTTAAACATTAGCGCAAACGTTTTAGCGCATTAGTAAGAGAGTGGATTACCTCTTGTACCCCTCCGTCATGTTGTTGTGCCATAACCAGCAGCATACCATCAAATTTTTCTTCGTCATCACCCATGCTTTTGGAATAAGAATTGTTTAGGAAATTCACAGCAGCCCAAATAACAAGCAAAGAGTTACGTTAACGACAACGTGAAGCCCGTGGTAACCAGGCACTTCCTGAAAACAAACTCCGCCTGCGCTTATTTTGACCAATTGGAGCGAGACATTCTAAATGACAGTTAAAATACCAAATACCGTGAGAACACTGGTTTGGGGCGGGACTGAGAATAACCCTGAAGATGAGAATTTTCTGGAAAAGACATTAAAAACCAAAGAACTTCAAGCTGCTATCCTCAGTAAAACAACTTTATGAAGTAATTTGACTGCATTTCTATATTTATTGCTACACCGTACTGATTATGTATGATAATAAACCATCCACTCAACAGTAGAAATAATAGAAAGAAAGAAAACATTACATTAAAGTCAAACATTGAGTGTAGAATTGGCAGCTTATTACCCAGTGATCTTATTGAATGTGTTTTTATTCAAAAGTTTATCCATGCATTTGTTTTTCCATCTACCATTCAGTTATTTAATTAAATGTAATATTATTTATGTAAGTATCTATGCTCGGAAGGTTTCTTTTTGTTTTGGACATCCCAAATAGTGTTCTCCCACACCTTCCTCTTATGGGTCATATGTTTAGATATGTATAAAACTGAAGAAAAAAAACACACAAAGAAAGGATTCCAGAATAAGCTTGCTTATGTTTGTAATAATGAAATGTTATATTTGTACATTTTCTTTGTGTTATCTTTATACAGAAGCTAATCACTCATTTTTCTGTGTGTGTGTGTCTGTATTTGAGAAAAAAGTGGGAGACCAGGTTATTAGTTTGTAAAACTATAAACTCTGCCAAGTCTCCAGACTGTCTTTTTGACTACAAAAGTGAAATGAAAACAATCAAGCTGCTCTGTTTTCCCATCTTATTTTATTTGTAAATGATCAATTTTATCTCAAACAGTAAAAATTATTTGCATATGTGATTTATACATATGCAACAACAAACTCTCAGTTTTTACCATAGACTGCATATAAAAATGGACAATGCATCACTACTTCCCTTTGCTATGCAAAAGTGAAACCAAAATAATGCCGACTGCCATCCTGGCATATTGCATTCTTTTTGGTACTGATTGAGAAATGGAATGACAGCATCAGGCCACCAATCAAAGCTGTTAAATCAGCCAAAATACACCCGTTTTTATATCAAACAAGTTACTACAAATACACTCACCAGAAAAATTACCACTACAATAAAATGACAAAGTACTTTTGGAAAAAAGAAAGAAAAACTAAAAACTACAAATAGATTCAATAATTTTTGAACATTTAACACCTGAAAACCATTTCCCCTATGAGCTGGGAATCAGAGCACCAGGACTTGATTTGATGATGACTGACTGGCTGACACTAGAAGCTAGGTAAAGGTGTGTTTGAGATATTCATGAATATTCATATCTCCAGCAAATCACCATGACTGCTCCAATAATGTGCTAGGAGGTGGTCTATTATTCACTCTTGTCCAGGATGCACAGCATCCAAGATTTATCTTTAGACTGGCTCATCATCATCACCATCATCATCATTATCATCATCATCCTGTCTTTGGTTCAGGTTAATATATTAAATTATTTGAGCTACAAATGAAGAAAAACATTTTATGTGTTTGTGTTTTAATTATATGTTTCTGACAACATCTGAGGACATTTACTTTTCCAGCGTTAGTCTTTGTTATGAAAAATGTGTTGCTCAATTTGTCTTTTTGAAAGCAGATTTCTATTCAATGACCTTTGGTGGTCAGGGATTGCTTTTTTGATCAGAATGTTAAGGAAAGACCAGTTGGCAGTATGTGAATGCAATAAAGAAACAGAGTTATATATGATTAAAAAAATATATATTCAGTTATGTTTTAGACTAGATTCTACATCTAAGATAGTGAGTGACGACAAGTGAAGTTGTCAGATTTATGTTTGTCATATAGGTACAATAAAAGAACACAATTAAACAAACATTCATAGCAAAATGAGTTTGAGTCAGAATTATATCATTCTTGTATATTAACTCAATGCATAATAATGAAGTATTAGTAAAATAAGTAATGCTCAAACATGTAGCTGTGATTCTACTATGTGATAAATGAATAACTTCTTTCCATCATTTTCATTACTCCCATGGACACATTGAATTCACTCTAAGTACAACTGACATACACAGCACAACTTTTTGTTACACACTGGTTTCCCGAATTTGATTCTTTCGGTATTCTGTCACCATTTTCTTCATGTCATTGTCTGGCGTACAATCAGTTCTTCTGAGCAGAGTCTGTGGGTCAGCCAATGGGTCATATCTGCATCTGTAAGAGAGAGTTCAGTCACTAAAGATACTCAAAAGGATAGCTTAATTGAACTTTACTGTCTCTTTGTCTAAGATGACTGAGGTTTCAGACTTTGTCAGGGCAATTTTGACTACACACGGTCATACCAGAATAAACTTAACATGTCCCAAAATGATCATGTAAAGAAAGAAAAACATGTTAAAACATCAAATCAGGAGATAAAGCTGATAGATTGATAGCAAGATCATTTAAGGACAATGCAGTCAGCAAGGCAATTGATATAATGAGAACCAGTTCTGGTTAGGAGTGAATGTAAACAAATATACAGTATAAATGTTAAGAGATGTATTTAAGTACTTTATTTAAAGTCCAATCAAGGGATGATCTCTTTGGAAAAAAGCTTGAAATATCAAACGTTCAAGTTTTCCACCTGTCATTAAACACAGTATATATTTGTGTCTCTGAGACTGAGAAAATACTCTTATACCTTACGTATGAGCCTAACATGATCTGCATGTGTCAGGCAGCCTGTGCATGCCCATCTAGCAATCTGTAAATACATTTAAAAAAACTGCACATAGAAAATTGTTTATGCACATTCGTAAATATGGATTTTATTTCTAGACCAACAAATACATTTGTAGCTAGTTGTGAGAGAATTTTACACCCATGCATATCTATGTTTTATTTGAAAAGAAAGGGGTGAAACTAATTAACATGGCATGGAAACAACATGAAACATGGAAACAACAAGTCATTCAAGTAAACTCATAGTGGCAAGTTGGGTACTACAGTGAAGCAGTAGTACTTCCCATTTTTCATGATCTATTTCAGAATTTTAGCTCGCATCCACAACTCTTACAGTCACTGATTATGCTTTTCATTTGTGTGTACAAATCTCACTACAGCATACGTCTACAGTGCACAATGCATATTATCAGTCACTCCATGAAAGATCTTTGACCAAAACTCTGCCTCCTCCTCCATTAAATGTTTTATTACCTGAAGGACAGAAATTTTGTCAAGCAATCTTTAGTTCAGTTTTACATCGTAGTCCTGTAGAACTTCTTTTTATAACCATATGTCTCAGGCCCCTACCTCAAATCAGACAGGCCACATCCTACAAACATTTTATGGAGTCAGTCAATGAGAAGATTTAGAGATGTGAGGAGGGGCGCCTCAGTGTTTTATCAGTTTACCTGAGTACAGTCTACTTGAGTTTGTCTCGTGTAAAAGTTTGGACTTCATTATATCTGATCTGATCATCCCCCAAAACAAAGTATTTATGAGAGGAAATCTTAAGTTTTTATTTAAGTAATTGGAAAATGAATGTGCCCTCACATTGACCTTGTTAAACTGGATTGCTTGTTAAGGTCTTCTACCATAAGAATATAGATAAACTGTGGCTCAATGACACAGTTTCCTATGTATACTGTATGTAGTAGACAGTAGGTGCTTTTCATCTAAACAAAAATTGCTATCTCCAATAATAACAAATACAAATGGACTTACTTTCTAAGGTGCTTTTCGATAGCCTTCCGTTCGTACACTGTTCCGCGATTTGTTTTCACAGGATCAACAAATATCTTCTTGGTGAGTGGACAGATGAGATGCTGGGGTACATATGGTTTCACAGGCTCCTCCATCAGTTTCTATTAAATTAGAAGCAGACAGAAACTATTAAAATGTCATCATTTTGTAAATGTGCAAAATATTATACATTATATGCACATTCTAAATATATATTACAGTATTGTGTAGCGCAGCATTAATACTGCTCTTTCAAATTCTCTACCCAGATCCACTCAATTTTCAAAGTAACAAACCCCAGCTTTAAAAAAATGCTATAGAACTCCCAGCATACTGGCAGGTGTATGATTGCAGCTTTGTCTTTACCCTATAGAACTTGGCAAAACAATATAGCTGAATTTACCTTCTCAAGATCATCCGCTGATTGCCCGGCAATTTCCTCTGTATGTTTTTTGGCCTGTTGTTCATATGTCTTTTGGCTGGTCAGGAATTCCTCAGCCAGAATGCTTACAGAGAAAAAGATGCTTATTCAACTCAAATATAGCCCAAGCACAAATCAATATGTTGTTTACACAAACATGTTTGTAGATTTAATTCATGCTGTATGTGTATTTGGCAATGCCAGGACACCAAAGGTTAGGGTTAATGTTCATGGCCTCTAATGTTGTGACAGTGTGGTTCAACATTGTTATGTTCTGTATATACAGTTAATCATTTCAATGACTCTATCCATAGTATCTCTGTGGGAACTAACACCAATGTTTTGAAATATAACAGAACCCTAATTACAACACTTTAACACTTTTATCTAGTTTTATCTTAGTCTTAATTTACCATATCAACTGATGGCATATGTTGTGTTGTAACTGATGATCAATGAGTTTACAGTGTATGATACTTTAATCATAAAACATATAGGTAACACACCCACACCAGAATCAACATAGCCAGTGTACATAGCTAAATGTACATTTAGCAGGCATTGCCAGTTGTTTCTGCCATTTTAGAGACATAAAAACAAAGAGTGTAAAGAAGACAAATCACCAGACATGCATTAATTGCATGTTACACTGTATATAATATTAAGTCCCCTCAGTAGGAACAGACCACAGGGGGAATTTGCTAATTCCAAAAAGGTACATCCATTAAACAATTTGTCATGTGGGTTGGAGGTGTGATGCAACAGGTGCAGCAGCCTCTGACAAAATTGAATTTATTTGTTTATGTCCACACTGTGCTGAGATGAGGTCTAATCAGCATAAATACCTGAATCAATTTGTGCAGGGGTGTACTATTTGTGTGCAGGTGCTGCAGTCTTACCTGTCCAATGGATCTTGAGGCTCAGGGATGATCAGCAGTCCATACACAGCATCAAGAATATCTCTCATGGTGATTTGGGCACTGTAATTGCGGTCAAATATGTTGTGGCAGATGCGGCCCACGCTGTTAATATTGCAGTGGTAAATCTTCATTAATGTTAAGAAAATGACAAGGTACGTTGTTTAAAATAATTGAGGATATATTACTTTGCAAGAGTGCCTATGGAATCACTCTTGAGCCTCATTCACAAGTTTTATTATTTTTATATCTTAAACTTGCGTGTAAAAGATAAATGCAAAAACTATCAAAACACTGTAGTTGATTTTTTATGTAAAAACTGAAGTTTGGGTGTACTGTATGTAAGTACAATTTGTTTGTAAAAGTTAATTTGGTGCTTACCAGGCCATACATTTCATAGTAATAGGGCAAGAGCATGTAGCCTTCAGTATCATACATCTTTGAAGGGCACAGAGCTGTAGCCAGCTTGGAGATGGATGCCAAACCTTCGAGTGCAACTCCAAAGAAGTTCCTACCTGGCCAGAAGTTGCCAAGGGTGCCCATCCACCAGATTTAGGAGTGTGGGAAACCAAACCCTAGACAGCCTAGACAGCCATATTCTAACCCCATGAAGCATGAGTGCTACCAGGGAAATTGGAGGAAACACTCAGGAGAAGACCTCTCAGCAATTCACTGGATAGAGTATCCATCCCCAGTGGAGCATTGGCTTCAGCCAAAGAAAACCACAATGGGTCAGGTGTCATGAGGTGAACAAATCAACATGGACGATGCCATAACAGATCAATAATCCTCAGTAATGAGTAATCCAGATCAGTTTCCTCCACCAGCCAAACTATCTCTTGTTCAGCAGTTGAATTAGCCACTTGATGTGTTTCACTACTATCTTAAATTCAGTAACATTCTGTCTCTGGTGTTAGCCTCTGTCTTAGTTTTCTGAATCATCGACAATCCAGAGAATTACACAAAAAACTGCTGGGACACACTAGGAAACTGCAGCATAATTAAGGGGATAATTTACCATGAAATGCTGTGGATGTAGATGCAACATTAATGTTCCTTTCAGTCATATATTATGTGTTGCTATCAGTTAGTTCCAGGATGAATGTGGGCAGTCTGTAAATGTCTGTTGCACACATCTCACCCTTTTGATGCTATCTGACAATTTTGCATCACCTCTTAACAAACTGAAGAGGATTTTAGTACAAATGTGCATGAGTCCAATTTCTGCAGAGCAGACACACTGTGTGAATAAAACACTGTTTTCCAGGATAGAGGGGGACGACATGTGTATCCATGGTAACTGTACACAACCAGGATGAAGAAGAGATAGCCTACAGTAAATATTAACATGCAGTTTAAAAGTGATTAAAACTAGAGAAATGTATTTAGTTTTTATTGATTAAATTAACAACAATCAAAAGACTAAAATTTGACTAAAACTAATATAATATAAGGCTAATATAAAAATGAAATCAAATTCAGGTGTCAGAATTAACTATCAAAGATGCTAATTGTGAATGGGTGTATCTCAATAATCTCAACCTTCAGGGATGTCAGTGACCTGGTCCTACCCGGTGATCAATATGAAACACTGCGGAGGTGTTGTCTGCTCAGATAAGTACACGCTTGCCCTTGAGAAGGGGCAAGAAGTGCTTCAGCTTCAAATAAATGGTCTGGAGTTCTAGGCAGTTGATGTGCTGTCCACAGATGGTTTCAAATTCCCTGAACTGACCTCTTCTGCTCACCACACCCCAGCCATGAGGGAGGCATTTGCTGTCACAACCTCTTGACTTGCTGGGACAGAGCCAAGAGGCATGCTGTGCAGCAGAAGTTAAAGTTCCTCCACTAATGGAGGCAAGCAATGCACCCGTTAGTCATTTTGACCTTGACTCTCTTGTGTCTCAGAGGATCCAAGTAAAGGCTATTGAACCGCCTCTGTAGGTGTGCAGATCTATCAACCCCAATGGAGCAATTAAAGATGCTACACTGTCACTTCTGCACCCAGTTGGAAAGACTGCAGAAGACTGTAGCCTCTCTGTTCATCCCAGCACTGACATTGAATCCAGAGACAGTTTGATAAAGGTGGCTTGCTGTGTTTGATTAAGAGAGCTTTCCTTCTGATTCACAGACATACCTAATGCCTCTGTGTGATCAAGGACTTCAGCTGCTCTCTATTTTGCTTCTTGGAATGAGAGGTCGCAAATAAGTCAGTGGTCCAGGTAAGGAAGGCTCTTCACCTCGTTTTGACGCAGTGATGTCAGGACTGCCCTCATGAACCTTGTGAAAATGCAGGGAGCCAGAGACATTCCAGTTGGAAGGATGGCAAAATAATATGCATGTCCTTGAAAGACAAATTGAAGAAACTTCCTGTGGTACAAATGAATAGGAACATGGAAGTATGCATCCTTGAGATCTATTGAGGTGAGCCACTCTCCATGACTGATCATTTGAAGGATGTCAACTTGGCATAACATCCGAAATGGGAGGACCTTTAAGTATGTGTTCAGTCGCCTTAGGTCTAATACAGGCCTGAAAATTTTGCCTTTTTGAGTAAAAACCATTTTGTGTTTGAGGATTTAGCACAATAATGGCTTTGTCCAAGAGAACAGCAATCTCCTTTTACAGAAACTCGGCCCTCTGTGGGTGTCTGACAGACATCACTTTGACCCCAGAGGGAGGCGGGGGCCAGCAGTAAAACTTCAACCTGTAACCCTGGAAGAATGTCTGCAACACCTACGCATCCCAATAACCCAAATATTGTGTGGTATAATCTACCCCACTACTGGTGGGCTATTTGACCCGAGCTACATGGGAAAAACAAACAAAGAATCTACTTGTATTTTGTTTTTTTTTAAATACAAACTGGGGATGGATACTCTATCCAGTGAATTGCTGAGAGGTCTTCTCCTGAGTGTTTCCTCCAATTTCCCTGGTAGCACTCATGCTTCATGGGGTTAGAATATGGCTGTCTCCAGACATCCTTCTAATGGTGGAATCAAACTATTAAAAGGTGCACAGGCCTGAAAACCCCACCACCACCACCCCACAATCCTGCTTAAGATACCTTTTAATCCAAAAACTTAGCATCAGTGTCTCTCCATAAACAAATTAGAGGTAAACTGAAGTTTGATAGCAAGCTGGAACATCTCTTTCTACTTGCAAACAAACAAGGTTCTGGACTGGCGTGAATTCTGACTGGTCTAAACATTTATGTGAATGATAAAAATATGACACCAGGAATGTCTACACATAGCTGAGACCTGTCAGGTCTGATGAGGGCACCCCGGCCATCACAGCCATATAAGTCCTACAAATAGCTCCACGGCCAAGTGCAAGGGCATGGCACTCATGAAATATACCGTATACACTGGTGCTTTCTAAAAAGAAAATACAAAACAATCCTACAGAGTTTCTTACTTTGTGCATGTTCACCAAAATTCTGCCTGTGCCTTGGAATGTTTCATGAATAAGGTCCTGTGTGTGCAACCGTTCATTTATTTAGTAGGATACACGAGTGACAAAACGAACAGTTGGAGGCTTCACTGGGTAGTCAGGACCAAACTGGCAGAACAGCTCAAAGGCTCCATTCTCATAAGGTGTGTCAGGAGGGCCCTCCATGAGAATCTTCCAGAATGCTGAAAAGTTTAACATAAGACACAACAGTTGACTCCTGCACTCTTAAAGAACCCATGGCATGTTTTCTGGCTTATCTACACAGTTACAATGGTGAATTATCATCTTAGATGTGGCCTAAAGCTAAAAAATGTGGTGTAAGTATGTTCTAGTGCTTTTATGTAGAAGCAACTTAGTTTATACAAGTCTCACAAACTCTCGCTCAGGAGACTTTTTTTTTCTAACAAAATAAAGTACTACATGATAGTTTAAGGATTTCCTTGAATGGTCATAATGTCCAGGCAGTTGCATGTTAATGTAAGCTTGCCTGACATCCACTGATGCCATTGTAAAAGTGGAGTTTTTTGACTGCGCCCAGTTTTGTAGATATATTTTACCCCCTGCTGCCGCACTGTGACCAGAAGATGTGGAGAAAAATACAAGACCTGAGGCTACTGCATGTCCGAGAATGTTCCTTTACAGGAACTTGTTGTGAAGCCCCCCGTGGTGGACAATGATCAGTTCATCAATGCTGGATTCCCTTGGAGCACAGTACTTGTTTGTTTTGACTGCTTGAGGCCAGTGTGTCTGCAGCATGTGATCTGATGCAGGTTAGTGAGAGGACTGTAATGGTCCGTGATGTTATTGTTGGCACTGTGCTACCTGTTTGAATTAATTTCACTACTTTAGCACTGCATGTGGTCATGAGGGGGAAGACACAGCGACCACCGATTGGATTTACTGACCTTGGAGCTACTTGAAAGAAAGTAATGTTTCAACTACTTGGTGGGACTTAATAAGTTAAAAAAAAAAAAAGTACTGCATGTCTGTTAATGTATTGTCTCTGTAACGTTAGAGAGAATTGTTGTAAGGCTGGAGAAGTTACTATGTATGCATTATGCCAGTGCCAAATATGGGGTTTCTCAATTTCCTGCTTTGTTTAGAGTGTTACACATCTCTTTTCATCAGTATATATACTGTTGTTTACCTATCCATGGAGAAGAAATTCAAATTAATTAATGCTGTTGCGGTTTGTCTTGCTGTTCACTTTTGACGCAACACCGGCAGCAGGAGTTGTGTGTGTTCGTGAACTATCCTCTTGTTTTTAGGAAGAGGCTCTCTGGTTTTATTGTTCTGAAATAATTACAGACTATTTGGAGTTATGATGGGTGCAAAGCTAATCTAGAGGTACCTAAGAGTAAACATTAATTGGCTGGAAATGAGCATGCCATGGGCTCTTTAAGTTTACTGTTTATCCAATATGTCTTTAAACAAAATGACAAATGAAATTACTGTGAACTTGCTGAAAAATATGAATGAAAATTTAGTGCACTGTGTTTGGGCAAAAAACAGAGGGACATAAATTAAGTGTGACTGCCTTCACAATGTGCAATGAAATACTGTATGTTGCCATATGTCATTTTGCTCAGTGCAATAGTTTACACACTAGACTACTCCATCAGATACCACATTGACTGTTTGTTGAAATAAGTGTTGGTCTTATAAAATGAATCATCTGTGCAAGTTATAGGCCAGTAATTTCCTAAGCCAACCTACGCATTGTATTTAATATGTTACTCTATTTCTAAAAGCCAAACATCTATATATTATCATGACAGCATACTACACCGTATGTGTTGTCTGTACATCTGCACACACAGCTTTGGTTATTTGTAAAAGATAAACCTGTCTATACAGTATGTGTTCCAATATTTGAAAAAAAAGTTTCAGTGTAAAGAACTCAAATAAAAACAATAACATGTTTAAGAAAAACTATTTCAAGAAACTATGCTACTTACTGAAGTCGGATTCAGATGGAAAGATGCTAACGTAGGGATGTGGGTGACAATGCAGACTCTTCAGCTCCTCCAGGATGCGTTTGTCTTTCTCCATAAAACGCCCATCTTTGGCCTCCTGGAGCTTCTTTTTCAGTGCACTAGTTTGAAAGAATAGTGCTGAGATTAGAATGAATACAAATCTGAAAATAGTTTAAATGATTGACTGCTAAGTATACATTTACTTAAACAAAGAAAAAAACAAGTCTGGAACAACAGCTATTAGTTTTTTCATGACCCCAGCTGAAGAGTAAACTCTATCAGGCACTGGATATACAGACAATACTTGTTAGTAAGCTATATTCAGTGTTGGTTGGGCCTTTTTAGAGTTTAGTCACCTTTTTCCACCTTCTTTATTATCAAGGTTTTAAACTGCTACAGATGTCAAATAATATTTCTTTATACGTTTATAAATCCTCCGTATGTAACCCCGCTCGCTGGGGTTACTTGTATAGTAGCATTCCAATAGTTCCCTGTTCTCCTTTTTTGTCCATGAATGTCTTGTTCCAATAGCCCACTTCGATATATATATCGTCGCCCGGGTCAACAAGGTCCGCGTCAGGTGTAAAGGAACCAGGGCAACCTGCTGAGAAGTGGGCTATTGGAACAAGACATTCATGGACAAGAAAGGAGAACAGGGAACTATTGGAATGCTACTATACAAGTAACCCCAGTGAGAGGGGTACATATGGATGGATACTTTGAAACCCAACATCTACACTAACATCGAAACAACTAGTAGTAGCTCAGTGCTCTAACATCCGCAAGAAGCACCTGCTATCACAACTAGAGATTGGCGAGGTACAACACGAATTCTCCAGTAAGGGGGAGCCAGGACGACAGGTTAGAGGGGATGATATCAGGGGGGAGATATCATCATCATCATCATCACCCCCACAATTGGAGATTGGGTACCAAGCCCCAATAACAGGCCTGGATGAGCTTGATTCAAGACCAGCTGACCTGAGATTGAAGATCATGAGCAAGATGGACACCTGGAAATCCCGTGGCCAATTACCAAGACTAAGTGAAGTGCCTTCTGAAAATCTACTAGAGGATGTGAATGCAGCACTAAGGACAATCCCTACTACGACCATCACTGAGACCAACAAGCTGATATACACCACAGCAACTTTGATCCTTGAGATGCTTGGCTATAAGTTCAACAAAGGCCATAAGGAGCAGTATCCTCCATGGAGAAGGAGGTTGGATACCAAGATCAAGGCAGCAAGGAGAGATGTTAGGCAGCTATCGGAATTGCCGAAAGGCGTGATGAAGAAAGGGGTACCTAAGAAGTACAACTCACTGTCCATACCTGAGGCCTTAGAGACTGCCAAGCAAAGCTCACAGCCGTGGCCACATGGCTGAAGAGGTACACCAGAGAAGTTGAAGCAAGGAGAATAAACCAAATGTTCTCCACTGAGCCTTCCAAGGTGTACTCTCAGTGGCAGGGTAATAACATGGGAGCAGATCCACCAAGGCTGGAGACTGAACAGTTCTGGAAGAGCATATGGGAAAAGGAGGCATCACATAACAACAATGCCCAGTGGCTGGTGGTACCTAAGAGCAGACCACAGCAACCTCCCTGCACAAGACCCAGTAATCATCACATCGGCAGACATTCAAGAGAGGGTCTCAAGTATGAAGAGCTGGACAGCACCAGGCCCTGACATGATCCACGCCTACTGGTTAAAGAAGCTAACTTCAATCCATGAGTGCCTGGTGGGACAAATGAACCAGCTATTAATGGATGGAATCCACCCTGAGTGGTTAACTGAAGGCCGGACAGTCCTGATCCTGAAGGACCCTCAGAAGGGAGCAGTACCATCCAACTACCACCCAATAACCTGTCTCTGCACAACATGGAAGCTCCTGTCAGGCATCATAGCAGCTAAGATGAGCAGGCACAAGGCTCAATACATGTGCAGCGCCCAGAAAGGAATAGGTAGGAACACCAGAGAAGCAAAGCATCAGCTACTGGTTGATAAAGTAGTTACTCGAGACTGCAAGACCAGACATATAAACCTGTGCACTGCCTGGATTGACTACAAGAAAGCCTATTACTCAGTGCCTCACACATGGATCCTGGAATGCTTGGAACTGTACAACATCAACAGAACTCTATAAGCCTTCATCAATAACTCAACAACCCTAGAGGCCAACTTCAAGCCAATTGCACAAGTCAACATCAAGTGCGGTATCTACCAAGGAGATCTCTGTCCCCGCTGCTGTTCTGCATAAGCCTGAATCCCCTCAGCCAGATCATCACAAAGAGAGGTTACAGTGTATGAAGGCCACAATGGGCTAACCCCTGGACATAGGAATAAAGCTTAACCTCTGACACTAAGGTGGCATATTTGAAACATATTAAAGCTCCAAACACTGCTTGAAGTTTTATGATGGAGATATTCCCTCAGTAATTGACTGCCATGAAGCTGCGAATACAGTTCCCTGCAGACCTCCCTCTTTCATGTTATTAATTCAGGATAAGACCCCAAAACCTCCCAACTAACAACAACCTGCAGTTATTGTGGCAGCTACCTCCTTAAACCCTCAGATGTTACTGTACTGAGAATTTTTCATAAACCAGTATACTCTGGCTCTTTGAGGAAGTGTTACATTTTGTCTGAAATAACCAATGAAAGCTGTGTCACTGGACACTTAAGACCATATCTGTTTCGCACAGTATTTAGTTGATATAAGATGTTATTAAGGATAGGAAATTTAAAAAATAGTGTATATTAGGTAACAAGTAAACAGCTGGATATTTTGGATAAAATCTTTTTTGATATAACTTTCAAAACACTGCTTCCCTTCTCATAGCCAGCCAGTGTGTATGGAATTCACCTAAGCAACAAGCCCAATCAGAAAAGTGCTGCTTGTGTTGTCACCGTGAGGTATCCACAGCCAGGCAGCCTGTTAACACCGATGGGTTGCCACTGCCTGTTTTAACTTTCTGAGACACTGTTGAGAAGGCTGGCATAGTATTAATGCTGTTGATTGTCAAACTATATGATTAAATTGTCCAAAAATCCTCCCCTCTCACAGCCAGCTGGTTTGTACAGAATTCACCCAAGCAACAAGCCCAATCAGAAAAGCACTGCTTCTCTGAGACACTGTTGAGAGGGTTGGCATACTACTATTAACACTGTGAATTGTGTAGTCGATATGGGGGGGTGGGGGTGGTGGGGGAGAAGCCACAGCCTACTCACTATTTTGGCTGTCTTCCTTCAGTCACTTGGTCATCTGGAGGTCAGGAAAAGTGAGGGACTCTCTCATTCCTATTTTTGCCAGGGTTTTTAAAGGATTCTGGTCAGTAGACTCAGTCCCTTCATCCAACCAGATGCCACAGTTTGCACTTAATACCTTTTTTGGCCTGCACACTTCTATTCTTCAGAAATTGTTTGCATATTGCGTTCAGTATTTTTGCAACTGTTCATGACTGCTTTTTACCAGTTAGATCCAGCCTTGGATTTTACTTCCCCTTCCTTAGAAACCTAAATCATCTTAATGCTTAATAAAGATACAAGAAACTCACATTTGACTGAAATACCAAAAATTCCATCGCTTTCAATAGAACAATCAGAATTACACACTGATTTTATACAAAATTATCAATACCTTAAAATCAAAACATGGGTCTTTATATTTTGAATACCATACTTGACTAAACATTGATTATCATTGATTAGACATTGATCAAACATTAATTATCAGTCAAATCTTTATTTTTAGGCTTGAAACCATCATTGACTTTCTTAACAGACTGTGTGTCTCTTCTTTGTGTCACATACGTACACACACTTCTGCAGTTCTTCTTTTCAGGGATGTGCGTCTTACTTCCCTTTCCTCCATGATTCTGTATTTTCACTCTGTATGATTCAGATCCTAAATGTACTTTAGACTTCTAAATGTACATTTTTCAAAACAATCCTGTCTCATTTCATTCTTACACATTCACTAATGATTATTTCAAACTAAACACACACACAAATCATTTTATGATTATCTTAACTTTTCTACTTTATGCATTCTGCCATAGCATTTTAATAATTTTCCTCTCTCTCTCCCAGCTCCTCATGCTGTTTCTTGTAAACATTCTTGCTGTTCTTGTGTGAATTATAACTGCAAAGAGACAATTTGTTAAATAGTCTACTGCAACCCTTCTTGTAAGGTTTCTGATGCCTGTGTTTCTTGTGCTTTTTTGGTTCTCTCTGGGACCCGTATTTACGGGCTTGCCGACAACGGATACCAACTATGGAATGGAGCAACCATCAGCCACCTCCTCTACATGGATGACATCAGGCTGTATGCCAGGAGTGAACGAGACATTGACTCACTGATCCACACCTCTAGGATTTACAGCCAAGACATCGGAATGTCATTCGGACTGGATAAGTGTGGTTGAATTGTAACAAGGAGAGGGAAGGTAGTCAGAACTGAGGGGATTGTACTACCAGAAGGCAACATAGCAGATGCTGAGGACAGCTACAAGGAGCTTGGGATCCCGCAGGCAAGTGGGAACCATGAAGAGCCCGCAAGGAAAGCAGCAACCACCAAGTACCTGCAGAGAATAAGGCAAGTCCTGAGAAGTCAGCTGAATGGAAAGAACAAAGTCCAGGCAATTAACACCTATGCCCTGCCAGTCATCAGGTACCCCGCTGGCATAATAAGCTGGCCAAAGGAGGACATAGAGGCCACTGACATCAAGACAAGGAAGCTCCTTACAATGCACGGTGGGTTTCACCCCAAGTCCAGCATCCTGAGACTGTACACTAAGCGGAAGGAAGGAGGCCAAGGATTAGTGAGTGTCAGAGCCACTATCCAGGATGAAACAACAAATCGTCAAATAGTAGAAGTGGCTGATATCAAAAAATCCCACCAGTGGCTGGACAAAGCTGGACTGACGGAATTATATATATATAATATTTTAATAAGAGACTTGGGATGCACCCACTGACTGCAATAAAAGCCACTGCCCCCGGTGGCTGGTTGCAGTATATGTTATAATTCCTGCCTCCTCCATGTTAGAGGATGGAACATAACTCAGTCCAAATCAGATACACTTTTCCCAGAGGTCACTTCTGTCATTTTTGTCAAGTGTGTACAAGTGGTAATTTTCCAGGAAAGTTGGTTTTTAATAAGTTATTTGATGTAAAAAGAGGTGTTTTTCAGTTGATTTGACAGCTTTGAGCAGCAGTCTGATGCTGTCACTCCACTTTTGGTCACTACTGCAGAGAATCTGGTTGCAAAAACGCAAGATGGCAGCCTCCGTATTCATGATATTTTGGTTTCATGTTTGCATAGTGGAAGGTAGTGGTGACGCCATGTCCATCATATACACCCATATGGCCTATTCTTTTGAATGCAACATATCAGGAATGACTTGAGAGAATTTAATTTCTTCAAATTTGACACTTGTCCTCTTGGGACTCAAGGATGAACTGATTAGATTTTAGTGGTCAAAGGTCAAGGTCAGGGACCTCACATCTGTCATATTCCCATGAATTTGACTAGTTGGTGGAGGCATACAACTGTTAAGTGGTAAGTCTAGTTGAGGTTATATTTGTTTGAGTTTCTTCCAATGTAGTACATTGATCCAGTGTTGTTAAGCAACTTGTACTGCCTGAATCTATCAGCTGCACTGTAATCACAGATAAAAAGTAAGATATGTACTCATTGTTTGCCAATGTCCAGCCAAATCCTTCTCAGTCAACTCTATCAAGAAGAAATGTAAGCTATAAAGCTAAATACTGAACCTGGCATGTCTTCAAACAATAGAAATTTAACCTCTCTGACTGTGCTCAACGAATCATATGAAAGCAGAATAACGGTCCAACAAAGTAATCCTTGGCAGATGAAGCCTATTGCAACAGGCTAGAAAAAAAGCTTGTTCTGTCACCTTTCTGTCACTGTCACTTTCTTGTTCATCTCGCTTGGCATGACAGCTTCTGGAAATTCATCGTAGCCATGAGTAGCAAAGAACCCTGTTAAAAAAGTCTGAAAAACAACAAAGGGACATAACACCAGCACACCACTGTTATGTGCAAAACTAATTGCTATAAATGGATTACTGCAGTGTAATCTAATTTTTAAAGCACTTCAAACAGAATTGCAGACAATATTCAGTGTACTAACTTTAGTTATGGAGGATGGGTCAGCTTTCTTCTTGGGTTTCCTCATCTCCAAAGACAGAACAGTCTCAATCTCAAAAAGCTCGAGACCAGCTTTACTTGTTTCTGGTTTAAAGCAACAACCCCCTAAAAAAACAATAAGTTAAAAAAAAAAGATTTACCTTATTACAACTGACCCTGCATTGTATTGTGTTAGGTGCCCTAGGTTTTGATCAGAAATAATGCATTGTCTTTTTTCTCTCTGAATCTTTTCCTCTTTTTTGATTTATCATTATCTTGCTCTTCCATGTTTGATTTTTACTCATCAGTTCTAAAAGGTCTTAACAAAACACAACAATTTAACTATGACAATTAATTTTAGCATCAATAGACAAGGTGGTCCTGGTCATTAGCCCTAATTAACAATGCTTTGCCTTTTCTTTCCTCTCTGTACTTATAGTCCAAACTGTAAATATTTGGACAGTTACACATTTTTGCTTTTTGAATGTTCTACAAGTATCTGCACTTTAAGCATAACATGCATATTGTGAACAACAAATTCTAGTTTGTAACTTTACTACTCAGTATGTATACTTAATCTTTGTACTGTACACATACATATCATGTTGTTGGTCTCGGCCTCAGTGCCCAGTCAAATGGCCTTTGAGGCTTCCGAAAATGTATGAAATGGCTTTCCTCTTCAAACTGTGAAATTTATGTCCTGCCTGATAGTCTACCTAGTTTCAACAATTCTTTGTTCTTTGAAAGCTGCATCACTTTTCAGGATGTGACAAATTCTGCCTTCATGTTGATGACTGTAGGTGTGCTTTTAGAGCTGCATACGGACTGTACTGCCCTTATTTTCCATAGGGTCCAGAGTCTGTGATTGGGTTCAGTTTTGAGGCTCTTGCATTGCATACCATTACATAAGAATAATTTACTATAGAGTGTCATTAATATGGATCATAATGTTTACACATGTTTTGTAAACATTCTCAGGGGGTTAGGTCTAATGATGTGTGTGTTGAGGATTTCATACTGCACCTGTTGCAATACTGATTCCATGGAGAACATTGTTCTTCACTTTACCCAGAAGAACTGAATCCACGATGATGTTAGATTTGATCAGGTTGACTGCAACAGCTTCTGGCTTGTTTGAAGATCTATTCACAAATATTAAAATATGTTCCAAAAGCCCATCACATAATAACCAGGTGTTTTACATTTGTGTGCATCATATTTAAGAGCAATATCCCATCATTATAGCTAGGAACAAACTAAATAACCACAGCGTCCTTACTATTTTTCCTTGTTTAAAAACACATTCTACTTGTATAGCGACAGATATAACTCATATTTGTATTTCTATATTTGTAAGGACCCTCACTGACATATTGCATTTCCTAGCCCTTACCCAAACCTTAAGCATCCTAACAAATGTCTAAGCCCAAATATTAACCTAACCTAACTAAATCTAAACATCTGAAAGTCTGTGTCAGTGACTGTCTGGCCAAAATGCTCTCACTTCCAAGTTCTAAAACTAAAATTGGTCCTTACAAAGCTAGACATACAAATGCACACATGCAAGCATATTGTAAGCTGCAAGCTATACATTTATTAACACATCAATTATATTAACTACCTTGTGACATCATAGTTATAGCAAAGGGAATTTACCCCACGTCATTTCCATCTGTGAGACATAGAATGCGACGTCTACACTCAGGAAATTTCATCTTCACTTTTTCCAGCTCGAGCATTCCATGTTGCAGGGCATTATACAGCATGGTACGTCCAGTTGTTTCAAGAGTGTGCACTTTTTCCTAGAGAAAGGGAACAACTGGATCTATAAAGGTGTACTAGCCTATTGTAACAAGTGATAGTGTATGGCATACAGTATAGCATGAGCTCAAAAGTCCATGCTAGAGGGCAACTGATAGTTAAGACTCAATTGTACAATATAGAACTGAGCTGACAGGAAGAGAAAGATCATGTTGTGTAATGTACTGTATTTACCTTAAACTTCTCAAGTGTTTCTGTAAATGTGTGGAGTGTTGTCACTGTAGAGTCAAATTTCACAAGGCCAATGACATGATGGAAGTCATAAGCCAAGCTGCGTGTCGCAAAGTTATCAAAAAGCTGTTTCACGGCGTGGATTTTCTGGATTTCCACACTTCCATAGCAATTCTCAGACATGGATGAACTTGTATCTATCAGCACCTGGTGAAATTAAAGTGTAGAAATTAAGCACCTGAGCAATTCTTTTGTAATTTTGTTGCACCATAACATGTAATGAGCATAAGCATAACTTTATTGCCAAGTATTTCAAGAGCACAAGGAATTTTACTCCAGCTCAATGGCCCCCAATGTGCAAAACATAAAAACAAAATAAATACACAATATATACAAGCTAAGCTAAAAAAAAAATCACAAGATAGAAGAGCAACATAGACTAGCTGTTCATCACTGTAACAGCCCGGGGAAAGAAACTATCTCTGTGTCTGGATGTCTTGGTGTACAGTGACCTGTGGCACTGTCCAGAGGGGAGGAGTTCAAACAGTTTATATCCAGGATGTGAGGGGTCTGCAGAAATCCTCTTTGCCCTCTTTCTGACCTGTAAGGTGTACAGGTCCTCCATGGAGGGCAGGCTGGTAGTGATGATTTTCTCTGCAGTACTGACTGTCTGCTGGAGTCTGTTTCTGTCCTGTTTGGTTGCTGAACCAAACCAGACAGAGATGGAAGCGCAGAGAACAGACTCGATGATTCCTCTGTAGAACTGAATCAGCAGCTCCTGAGGCAGGTTGAACTTCCTGAGCTGACGTAGGAAGTACATCTTCTGCGGCACCTTTTTAATAATAGCACTGATGTTGGTTGTCCACTTCAAGTCCAAGATATTGTGGAGCCCAGGAACTTGTAGGACTCTATGATTGAAACAGTGCTGCTGAGTATAGTGAGCGGAGATAGGATGGAGGAGCTCCTCCTAAAATCCACTATCATCTCCACTGTCTTCCCTGTGTTCAGCTCCAGGTTGTTACGACCACACCACAGGGTCAGCTGTTCAACCTCCCATCTGTAGGCTGACTTGACACCATCTTGAATGAGGCCAATGACCGTTGTGTCATCTGCAAACTTCATGATTTTTACAGAAGGATCTCCTGCGGTGCAGTCATTAGTATAGAGGGAGAACAACAACGGGGAGAGCACATGGGCACCTGTGCTGATAGTCCGGGTGCTAGATGTGGTTTTCCCCAGGCTCACCTGCTGCTTCCTGTCTGTCAGAAAGCTGGTAATCCACTGACAGGTGGGGGCAGGCACAGTGAGCTAATGCACCAACAGCCATGTTTGAAAACTTGGCCTGCAACTCCACCACTTTTAATTTCATTTGAAAGCATTGCCATATCTTGGTACATTACCATAATGTTTTTATGGGCAGATTGACTAAAGTATGTGAAGTACTGAAGGATCAAAATTACCAGTATTGCCTCTTTTGGAGTCCTGGTTGTGTCAAATGAATGGTCATCCCTATGGTCAGCGGTACTGGCGTGAAAGGAGAAAAATGGTATGTTTTAAGGTGAGATATTATGTATGTAAAATCAAATAAGTTTACATTTGTGGCTGTTTTTCATTTTATAAAAAGATGAGAAATGCAGCCATTTTGAGTGAAAGTAATTCACAATATAACAATGACATTATATTTGTAAAAATGTCAGATTATACTATGAGTTTGAACACTACAAAGAACTGAGGTACTCACGTAGCTGCCAGTACGTTCACATCCACATTGTTGACTTTGCCAGACAAACAATCATATACCATAATTATTTCTGGCATTGACTTATTTTTATAAAGATAAACACCAAGATTGCCTGCAAAAGACAAAGTACTTTTATTGACAGCAACAGCAATAAAAGTGCACATACATTAGCACCAGGATAGCACAGGATAAATGAAAGACACTGGCAATCCTGTAGTTTCTCATTTTAAAAATTAGATAAGGGTCACACTTAGCACACACTTGAATAAGAACTTTTTGATGAACTGTGGTGAGATTGGAGGTCCATGTGATTGTGATGGAGCAACAGGTCTTAAACATACCCCTGCCTTAAGATAATTATACTGTGGTCAAGTCAATTGAAATCGTAATTGTGAACAGCTGAGTGGAGAAAAGTGTTCATGGCAGGATGTGAAGTCATTTCTGACTATGACATATCTCCCACTTGGTAAAAAGAACTACAGACATGTCAACAAACTGTTAGCAGAATGGATGCAATTGCACCAAAGTCCTACACCTACACCAAAACACTAATATAGTCAGTTTAGGTGACTTTAAAGGAGCTATATATTGTTTGTATCTGGTTTCACTTGATAACACACTGCTATAGTTATGTAACACAACTAAAGTAACTGATTTACGGTGTTCATCTGGTGTGACTACAGGTTAGCACTAGAGATAACCACCTGGGAATAATACGTGAACGCTCCCAAGTCATAAAAATATATTTTTTTCATCTTCTCGGCTCTGGTTTTCCCCTAACCTGGAAACTCTCTTCACTTAGCTGCATACAAAGCAGTCACATGAATGAGTTAGGTGGATTGTGATGGGGAGAGAAGCTAGTAGGAAGTACACATACGTTTGGATTATTCTAAGCTTTGAGGTGATTAACAATTATTTCTTTTTTTTTAAAATGTCTTTTAAATTACCTTACTGTTCTGTTCAGGCAGAAGGCTAAAGACTGGACCTGCTGACTAACATTAAAACCTGAGACTATAGTCACAGAAAATGATAAATTCAGCTTTTCAAATGTAAGTCACAAAGAAGCAAGTCTCTTGTTAAATGCACATGGCTTAAGCTTATTGTCCTAGTACACCATTTTATTTTGTTTTTATGACTTGTTATTTCAGTTAGCCTTGTTTTAGCTCTTGTCTGAGTTTTACAGTATTTAGCAGATTTAGTTTTAAGAGATCTCTAAGTTTTAACCTGTAACCTCATATGAGTGAGTCCAATACAGGTCAAACACATTCAGTAGACCTGCTTTATAGACACATCTCTCATAAGAAGGGGATAATAGGTGACAGAAAAAGCCAAAAGTGCAGTGTAGGATAACTAAAGAAACAATCCAAGCTGCCAGAGGTTTTGTAGCAGTACTTCATATCCACCACCCTTCTCCTTCATACTGTAGTAGGTAAATACTGTTCCCTCAGCACATTCAGCAACACAAATTTCTGTATTTATTTTGCTAATAGCTGTCTGATCCATACCTTCATTTAGGAACACAAGACGTGGGCCTTCACATCCTAGGTTTTTCAATAGCAGTGGTGGAGTCACTCTGAGATGAGGGAAATCTTTCATCTCCTCGGCCAGGCTTCCAAATGACTTCTCAGTATTTATACAAAAGCTGTTATTTAAACACATGAAATATTAAACAGATTACTGTGTTTCATATACTGTGAGAACTGGGTTATCTGAACACAAACACAGTCTAAAGTTGGCAAAATTGTTAAATTTCTAATCTAATTATAGCCCATACCTATTATCTATTTCCAATGTTTTTAACATGTCATTTCGACTTGGGCAGTTCCCTAGTAATATGAAAATAGCAAAGGTTATTCCATTGTATAAATCTGGTGATAAGCACAACTTCACAAATTATAGACCGGTTTCTCTGTTGTCACAATTTTCAAAAATCCTGGAAAAACTCTTTAATAACAGATTAGATACATTTATTGATAAACATAAAATCCTCTCTGATTGCCAATACGGTTTTAGGTCGAACCGGTTGACATC
>NW_018128034.1:934326-943065 GCF_001952655.1 Monopterus albus
TGTAGAAGATAATTATCAAAGTATGTAATTATGTATGAATGTTAACAGTCTGTAATATTCTTTAGTATATCACTAGCGTGGTGTAGAACAAAATTATCTATGTAGTAATACTGCTTGCAAACCAATAATGATAAGATGATGTTATGGGGTAGGACTAGATAAGTCTAACTTCTTCCTACTCCGTTCAAGCATGTACTAGGTATAAGCAAATTGATATTGCATTTGTGGATATGTGTGAAATTATGTGTGTTGACATATTGACTGTCTTTACATGTTTGAAAGAATAAATCAAATCAAATCAAATCAAATCAAAAAAATGTACTGCAGCATACTGCACGCATGAAGAATATACCGCAGGTAGCAAAGACTGATCACTTTGGACTACCAGCAAACTAAAAAATTGTTACTATAATCACCATTAGTAGATATTTTAACATCGTTAGGCCATGGATGTAACCTATAAAACACTGTATAACAAAGTTTCGTACCCAAATGTGTTACTTTTTTGTCACTAACTTTACCATATTTTATTAACAAGAAATTTAATACATACTTCTGACAAGTCATGCTGTGATGAAAGATCCAAAGATAGTATGTTGTAACTGAAGGATGAACACTGAGCAAAATTTTCTCCAAGTCAGTGGCTCTCTTGAGTGATGTTTCTTTCAAAACCTCTTCGGTGCAGTTTGGAATCTTTTCTCCATCTTAACAGAAGAAAGGACAAAAGACAAAAAAAACATATCTTAATAATACATAATCGCTTCCTGATAAATTACAGAGACGAGAAAAGAAAAGAAAGACCAAAAATATTTTTAACCTAATGTATTACTCACAAACACTTTACTGCCAGGTATTGCACTCTCACTCCACAGTTCTGTTTTATTTTGACAAAGTATGCACTTCCTGATTTCACTTATGCATCTCTCATCTTTTTACTTTCAGATGGAGTCCCACTTTTCTATGCTCCTGTTCCCTCCAGTCTTCTTGCCACCCTTAGCATTTATCACCTCCTTTTTTCCTTTGATGGCTGCTAGACTGTTGTCAGCTATTGCAGGGGAAACCCTGCTCTCCCCACCACGCTCTGAACAGCTCTCCTTCATGTCAGGCTACTCACTGTCTTTAATTACTTCATGTATTGAATTATCTGTTTGATTTTGTTTATCAAGATTATTTTGTCAAGATTGTTTTGGGGAAGCCCTGTGAAAGCTTATATAGTAATCTCTGTTTGTCTGACAATTAAAAAAGAGATGCTCATCAAGGTCCTGTCTTTTTGTTTGCATTTGGATCCTGAATTCTAAAACTGTGACAGAACAGTGTAGCCATTATGGACCCAGCAGACACAAGTGGTGTACTTGGATAACTCGCGGCCAAAAAGGAAACAATTAAGACTCACAAGCAGCAGCTGTAAAAGCTAATCAACTGCCTGCAACATTTAACCCTTCGGCCAGAGGATTTGGGGAGTCCCCAGACTGCTCACCTTGTGCCGCCATTGCATACAGTCCCAGAACCATCACTGCCCCCACTGAAGCGTTACTTGGGTGAGCCTGATTCCTTTGTGGCCTTCATTACCCAGTGTACTGTATATTGATCTTTTCTCTCCAGCCCTCCACTTTTCCCACAGAGGAGTCACGTGTGGCTTACATAGTATCTGTCCTCACTGGCTGAGCCCGCCAGTGAGCAACAGCCCAGTGGAAAAATACATCAGAGTCCCTAGCAGCTGGTATTATGACCTTCTTCTTTTTGGAGAAGGATAAGTTACTACATTTCTGCACTGACTATTGGATGGATGACATCATGGTAAAAACAGGCACCCCCTGTCACTCATCTCCACTGCATCAAGGTGTGTATACAGTATTGGTCAAGATTGTGTTGGGGAAGCCCTGTGAAAGCTTATATGGTGATCTCTGTTTGTCTGACATTAAAGAGATGATCATGAAGGTCCTGTCTTTGTGTTTGCATTTGGGTCCTGAATTCTCTCACTTTACAATAATAGACTCCTAGGCTTGACCTGTCCAGGGTGTACCCCGCCTTTAGCCCAATGCCGGCTGGGATTGGCCCCCCGCCCCCCCCCGCCCCCTCTCGGGACTAAGTGATATAGAAAATGAGATGAGCTGAGACTCCCAGGTTTAGGGGCACTGTTTTGAACCCAGCCTTGATGAGGGTTGTTTTTTTTTTAACTGTTGGCTTGTTTCAACCCACACTAAAGCTAAATTTCACCATAAAACCTGTTTATATAAATCCATTATTAAACTTTATACACAGTATAAATGATTACAATGTACTGTATAGTTTGGCCAACAAATTTAATGTTAAACTTTTTTCTTTCTAATAGTTCTGATAAAGTGGGACTGTTTTGGTTGTGCTGCACTGCTGGACTTTGATGCAGGAATATCATGTCGCAATATCTTAGCAATTAAGATATAAATAAAATGTTAATGTAACCTGTATAATGATCAGTAGGCAATCATACTATGGCAGTCGCTCAGGAGGTAGAATGGGTTGCCTCTTAACCCCAAGGTTGGTGGGTTAGTCCCAGGCTTCTCTATGTCCAAGTGTCCTTGACATTATATTGAACCTCGCTGCCAGTAATGTCACAGGTGTGTGAATGGCAAATAGCAGCACATAGAGTGCTCATCCATGTATAAAAAAGTGCTATACAGGACAAGTATTAACACCATATAAATGTAAGACCATTTACCCAAAACATCACAAACCAAAATGCTTGCTAAAGAATTATAAAACTTAAGAGGTTTTGTTTTTTACCTTTGATTTTCTGCAGCACATCTGCTCTCTCCAGTGCACCTGGTATTCCTGGCACATTGACTGGTTCACGGAAACGGCTACCGTTTTCAGAAAACAGAGAATATGGTGCAAAGTCCTCATATTCTGATGTGTCTTTCTGTCAAAATGATACAAGGGAGTGATACACCGTTGATATTTTGCCTGGTTTTTACTGGGTGGGGGTCGATGTTTGTCCATCTTTTTCTTATTTATTTTTATTTTTTTTTGCATGTAACAACTTCGGTTTCTCTCACTCGACCTGTCTCCTCTGCTTTGCTCTGTGTGGATGTGTGTTTTCTTGTACTTGCTATGTGTTGGTTTTTTTTTTTTTGGAAGGTGAAGACATTTTGGCCAGACCTCCTCAGCTCGTGAAACACCTTTTTGAGGGTTAAGACTTGGTTTTATGGTTCACTTTAGAATTAGGTTTAGTGTTAGGTGTTAAAATAAGGGTTATAGTTAGGCATTTAGTTCTGATGGTTAAGTGTTAGGGTAAGGGACTAAGGAATGCATTATGTCAATGAGTGTCCTCACAAAGATATACAGTGCCTTGCGAAAGTATTCGGCCCCCTTGAACTTTGCGACCTTTTGCCACATTTCAGGCTTCAAACATAAAGATATAAAACTGTAATTTTTTGTGAAGAATCAACAACAAGTGGGACACAATCATGAAGTGGAACGAAATTTATTGGATATTTCAAACTTTTTTAACAAATAAAAAACTGAAAAATTGGGCGTGCAAAATTATTCAGCCCCCTTAAGTTAATACTTTGTAGCGCCACCTTTTGCTGCGATTACAGCTGTAAGTCGCTTGGGGTATGTCTCTATCAGTTTTGCACATCGAGAGACTGAAATTTTTGCCCATTCCTCCTTGCAAAACAGCTCGAGCTCAGTGAGGTTGGATGGAGAGCGTTTGTGAACAGCAGTTTTCAGTTCTTTCCACAGATTCTCGATTGGATTCAGGTCTGGACTTTGACTTGGCCATTCTAACACCTGGATATGTTTATTTGTGAACCATTCCATTGTAGATTTTGCTTTATGTTTTGGATCATTGTCTTGTTGGAAGACAAATCTCCGTCCCAGTCTCAGGTCTTTTGCAGACTCCATTAGGTTTCCTTCCAGAATGGTCCTGTATTTGGCTCCATCCATCTTCCCATCAATTTTAACTATCTTCCCTGTCCCTGCTGAAGAAAAGCAGGCCCAAACCATGATGCTGCCACCACCATGTTTGAGAGTGGGGATGGTGTGTTCAGGGTGATGAGCTGTGTTGCTTTTATGCCAAACATAACGTTTTGCATTGTTGCCAAAAAGTTCGATTTTGGTTTCATCTGACCAGAGCACCTTCTTCCACATGTTTGGTGTGTCTCCCAGGTGGCTTGTGGCAAACTTTAAACAACACTTTTTATGGATATCTTTAAGAAATGGCTTTTTTCTTGCCACTCTTCCATAAAGGCCAGATTTGTGCAGTATACGACTGATTGTTGTCCTATGGACAGGGTCTCCCACCTCAGCTGTAGATCTCTGCAGTTCATCCAGAGTGATCATGGGCCTCTTGGCTGCCTCTCTGATCAGTCTTCTCCTTGTATGAGCTGACAGTTTAGAGGGACGGCCAGGTCTTGGTGGATTTGCAGTGGTCTGATACTCCTTCCATTTCAATATTATCGCTTGCACAGTGCTCCTTGGGATGTTTAAAGCTTGGGAAATCTTTTTGTATCCAAATCCGGCTTTAAACTTCTCCACAACAGTATCTCGGACCTGCCTGGTGTGTTCCTTGTTCTTCATGATGCTCTCTGCGCTTTAAATGGACCTCTGAGAATAGTCTCAGTCTGCACGCACAGTGCAGGTGCATTTATACGGAGTTTCTGTAGAGAATTGTTGTAAGGCTGGAGAAGTTACTATGTCTGCATTATACCAGTTAAAGTATGGAGTTTCTCGACTACCCACTTTGTTTAGGGTGTTACACGTCTGTTTTCATTGGTTCATATACTGTTTGAATTTCTCCTCCATAGATATGTAAATTAATGTCGTTGCAGTTCGTCTTGCTGCCTGCTTTCATATTCTGCCTCGAACATGTCAGGTAGGATTTGAGGTATTATCTTTGTCGAAAACATAGTTCGTCTCTGTTTGCTTATATGTTGTCCTGGCGTCCTGACCGGTTTTGTGTCAAGATGGGTTTCCCCTCTTCAGAACTCGGTTTCATGTAGTGTTTGTGGTTCGGGGATAGGCCATGCCCTTGATAAGGACACAAAAGAATAGCAGGCAAGGTGCAGGACCATTGACTGTATATAAAAACTGGACAAACCAACAATGATGTCACCAATTGGTTCTGAAGAGCAGTTTTGATGCCCAAGCCTGGACATTGCCATATTGCCACCTGTTAGGTCTAATCCAAAAATGGGCAAAGAAGCAGAGCTTGAGTGGAGCTGTTTACAGCTAGTGGCTAGCCACCTATAGTGGAATCCTCCAGGCTGTCACTCAAAGTGACCACGCCCTTAAAAACTTTAAGTCTCAATATAATTTCTTTTAGTCTCAATATAATTTAAATGGGCGAGTTATTAAAAAAAATTCACCCTCTGTACAGTTTTTGTGGCAGACTGTAAATATATTTATTTCTGCTGTAAAGTTGGGAAATTAATCATGGGAGTCTATGGGGATTGACTCCTTTTTGGAGTCAGCCTCAAATGGCCATTCAAGGAACTGCAGGTTTTGGCACTTCTGCAATGGCTTCATTTCTCAGCCTTGGAGGTTGCTTCTTGTGCAGGACAGTGAAATGCTTATAAGACATGCCTGCTTTGTGCCCTTCTTTTTATGGGGTGGGAAATTGTGTTGACAGGGCAGGCCATCCCACCAAATGAATGGTAGGGGCAACACTAGGGCTGACCTGTTTCAACCTAACTAGGTCTTCATCAGGGTGGAAGCATAATTAATTATATACACCCGGTACTTTTTATGAATAGTACCCCAGAAGTAGTAAAACACAATCACAGCAATATACAGTCAGGGAAAAAATTATTTGAACCCCAGCTGATTTTGTAAGTTTGCCCACTAACAAAGAAATGGTCAGTTTACAATGTCAATGGAAGGTTTATGTGAACAGTGAGAGACACAACAATAACAAAAAAATCCAGAAAAATGCATTACGAAAAAAGTTATAAAGTTATTTGCATTTTCATGAATGAAATAAGTATTTGATCCCTTTGCAAAACGTGCTTTAGTACTTGGTGGCAAAACCTTTGTTGGCAATCACAGAGGTCAGACATTTCTTGTAGTTGGCCACAAGGTTTGCACACATCTCAGGGGGGATTTTGACCCACTCCTCTTTGCAGATCCTCTCCAAGTCATTAATGTTTCATGGCTGATGTTTGGCAACTCGAACCTTCAGCTCCCTCCACAGATTTTCTATGGGATTAAGGTCTGGAGACTGACTAGGCCACTCCATGACCTTAATATGCTTCTTCTTGAGGCAATCCTTTGTTGCCTTGGCTGTGTGTTTTGGATCATTGTCATGCTGGAATACCCAACCACGACCCACTTTCAATGCCCTGGCAATTATATTAGAAAACACGTACATAAGTTTGAGACCTTTAAGAGCTCCGGTTTAGATGAATGCCTTCAGCTTCCACCACATACGGAGAAATTAATCTCTTGAATCTACTCAAGCCTGATGTCTCTGAGTCCAGCAAGCACCTCTCCAATAAAGTCTAAATGGGAGCAGGAAATGGGTAATAAAATTTCAGATACATATTGGGAGACAAGCCTGGAAAATATCTATAGGTGCTCTTATAATGCGAGGTATATTTTAATCCAATTTAAGATTCTGCACCGCCTTCATTTCTCTAAAGAACAATTACACAAAATCTATCCTGAGGTATTTCCCATATGTGATAAGTGTTCCTCTGCAGAAGATATGTTAAGCCACAGTTTTGCTCTATGTCTCCAAGTTCAAAAATATTAGATTGATATTTTCGATTTGATATCCAAAATTCTCCATAGACAGGTCTCTTTTATACAGGTAACGAGCTGAGAGGGCTCCCAATGTCAGCTTGTTACCTGTATAAAATACACCTGGGAGCCAGAGATCTTGCTGACTGATAGGGGATCAAATACTTATTTCATTCATGAAAATGCAAATTAATATAGAACTTTTTAGTAATGCATTTTTCTGGATTTTTTTTTTGTTATTGTTGTGTCTCTCACTGTTCACATAAACCTACCATTGACATTGTAGACTGATCATTTCTTTGTTAGTGGGCAAACTTACCAAATCAGCTGGGGTTCAAATAATTTTTTCCCTGACTGTACATACACCATACTGACACGAAAAGTTTGATATCATACAAATTTCTAATAAAAAAAATCCTGACATGATTAAAATACCAAAGGTTTACCTTAACATTAGGTTGCAGTAAGCAAACATCAGTTTCCTGGATATTAGAAAGGAAGCCAATTATTAGCTTGTTAATGCTGAAATAAAACCTGGATACCTCAACACCTATGTGACTTTTGACTCATCCTCTAAACTAATTTGGAAATACCTTTGCTTCTGACAAGAGATATGCCCAGCAGTATGTTGAGTACTCAAAGACATCAAGGTCCTCAATGATCTTATCCCCGTAGTTTGTTCCAAGCTTTGGCAGAATCTCTCTAAAGAGAGTGTACAAGCCTTCAACCACTGCAATCTACAGGAAAAACAGAGGACAAAATTTTATCAGATAAAATAAAATCACATTTTCTCAAGGTCACCGCTGGGAAAAAACAGGTAATAAGATTAATATTACACTACTTGTACCTTTTGAGTCCTTGATAAGATTTCATTCTTACAGAGTAACTGATTCAAACTTTGGGCCAGAGGGTGACATCCCGTTAGTTTTCGTATGTAGCCAATCAATTTCTTGTGTGAAACCACTAGAGGCGTGTATTTCTAGGGAAGAGAAATATTATTGAAATATAATTAAAAACAAGCAAAATTACTGTGAAGTAAAAGAGTGACATGAGTATTTTTAATGCACAGAAGGAAATGAAGCTTTTAATATCAAGTTCAAGATCAAGTTAATCTCAAGTTCTCCACTGTCACACAGTCGGCAGCTTTGGCTTCATCATAACCCCCCAAGATTTTTTTTAACAGAATTTTCAGTTTTCTTTATTGCAATGTCTTTTTATTCTACATTTTATGTAGCTCTGTATACACATTCATATTGATCATTGCAAATTAATCTATACCTGTCAGCATGCATTTAGTTACTTTTTTATTAAACAGTTGAAGATGAGAAGGTATTTTTTAATGTGGATACTCTCATCTCATTTTCTATACTGCAGAGTCGGACGGGGGGGGGGGGGCGCGGACACGACTATGGTCCCAGCTGCCTTGAGATCATTGACAAGTTCCTCCCGAGTAGTTCTGGGCTGATTCCTCACCGTTCTCATTATCACTGAAACTCCACGAGGTGAGATCTTGCATGGAGCTCCAGACCGAGGGAGATTGGCAGTTAATTGATGTTTCTTCCATTTGCGAATAATCGCACCAACTGTTGTCACCTTCTCACCAGCTGCTTGGCGATGGTCTTGTAGCCCATTCCAGCCTTGTGTAGGTCCACAATCTTGTCCCTGACATCCTTGGAAAGCTCTTTGGTCTTGGCCATGGTGAAGAGTTTGGAATCTGGATTGCTTGATTGCTTCTGTTGACAGGTCTCTTTTATACAGGTAACGAGCTGAGAGGGCTCCCAATGTCAGCTTGTTACCTGTATAAAATACACCTGGGAGCCAGAGATCTTGCTGACTGATAGGGGATCAAATACTTATTTCATTCATGAAAATGCAAATTAATATAGAACTTTTTAGTAATGCATTTTTCTGGATTTTTTTTTTGTTATTGTTGTGTCTCTCACTGTTCACATAAACCTACCATTGACATTGTAGACTGATCATTTCTTTGTTAGTGGGCAAACTTACCAAATCAGCTGG
>NW_018128034.1:944013-975120 GCF_001952655.1 Monopterus albus
GCGGGGGGGGGGGGGGCTGGAGCCAATCCCAGCTGGCATCGGCGAAAGGCGGGGTACACCCTGGACAGGTCGCAGGTCCAACACACAGACAAACACACACATACCTATGGGCTATTTTAGAGTCAACAATCAACCTAAGTTGCATGTCTTTGGACAGTGGCAGGAAGCCGGACTACCTGGGGAGAAGCCACACAAGCACAGGGAGAACATGGTAACTCTGCACAGAAAGGTCGCGAACCCGGAACCTTCTTGCTGTGAGGCAACAGCACTACCCACCGCACCAAAGCCACTTTCAGACATACACTGCTACCCAGGAACTTGCGTGCTATTTCACGTCTAGGCAAAACCTCATATCGCGTCGCCAGCAAAGTGAATTTGGCACACAGCAGCTCCATGTCTGACTGCCAAAAAAGCAACTTCATGGCAAATTCATGGCTACCATGTCCATCCATCCTGAATAGGGTCACGGGGGAGCTGGAGCCTATCCGAGCTGACATTGGGTGAGAGGCGGGGTACACCCTGGCCAGGTCACCAGTCTACAGTCACACACACACTCCTACGAGCAATTTAGAGTCACCAGTCAAACTAAGCCGCATGTCTTTGGACAGTGGGAGGAAGCCGGAGTACCCGGATAGAGCCCATGCAGGCACAGGGAGAACATACAAATTCCACACAGAAAGGCCTGGTCGGCCCACGCTCAAACCCAGGACCTTCTTGCTGTGAGTTGACAGCACTAACCACTGTGTTGCTGTGCCACTGGGTACGATGTCTGAAAGTGGCAATATTTAGCTGCTTGTACTTGTAACAGTACATACAGTGTGACACATTACTTACAGTGGTATACAGTGATGACAGGAAGACACTCATTCCTTTGGGGGTTTGTTGCACTGAAGGCACAACAGTATCAGTGAAGAATTCCTTGGGGTCTGGAGTGTCCCCAGAAAATGAAGAAAGTGAGAAGTGCACTGTTGACTCCTCTGAGATTCCACGACTTTCCAAAGTGTTGCCACTCCCAGTGTCACCTCTGAAAATATGGATAAGTTGATGTACAAAAGGAAGTGGAAATCTGATGTTACTATTGATAGTAATCAGATTCAAATGCCATGCTACCCACAAATTGCAATATTCAAAATTACTTGTAATGAAGAACATGAGCTGGAATTCCACTTTCATTTGCAAGCTTGTGCTTCAGTTTAGCTATAGTGTCACTTGCCAAGTCCACCATCACCTCGAAGTCTCCCTGGGTAAGATTTTAAATACAGAGGAGAAAAGAAAGGTAAACATCATCTCTGCATGCACATGATAGGGGAGAGACCATAGATATTTTTTAAAGAGCTGAGTCTTGCTACTATAGCCAGTGGTAAGTTAGTCTTTCTACCAGATAGATTGTTCATGGTTAATGCAGCATATAAATCCCTAGACATGTTTCACATATAGAAAACTAAATAAATAGTCAAACCACGGCCCAAGAGCCACCCCAAACCCCCATCTGGCTCTGTCACAGTGAGTGAAACATATAGAATGGTCCCATATTCAAACAAAATAAGGTGTGGATGCTGCTGCTGAGTGAAAATGATCCCTAAGTGTAAAGTACCTCACCTTGAGCATGATGTGACACCGAACTGTGTCCTTCCCATGGGTTTCAGTTATCTGATGCTCAGAATTTACAGGAGCTGTTATCAGGTTCTCCTTTGGTGTAAATATAGCATAGATAACATCTCCACTCTTAATGTATCTGTCTTGTAAAGACCCTGTAGATAAAACAAAACCAAAACCACACATTTTGTTTTACTGTACAATATTTTTTAAACTTATTTCATCCAGCAAGTGTTGTTGCAAAGATGATGAGCTTGAAGTCACAAGGAAGTTTATGTAATAAGCCTGTATGATAAATGTATCTATTTCGAATAAGAAACGGTTCCTATACTTTACTTTTCTGCTTAATTCTCATTGTTTTTACACATTGCTTGTGGACTGCTCTGTTGAAAAGTAACCAAACTGTAAACCAAGAAAGCAGTTTCACAAGGTGGCTGCAGGACTGCACAGCAACTAGGTTACCATTAATGTTCAGCAACACTAGGAATTTAGCACAACTTCAAATAAAAAAAATATGGGAGAAGAAGAAGAGGAAGAAGAAGTTACTTTTGAATAGATAACAGCTAAGCTATTTTTTGGCCAGGTTGAGCTCATTTTCCAAATGTATGTGTGATTTATGTGTCTCTGTGCTGCTACAGTAAAAAGCGGTTGAGGCATGTTGCTAAAACAGACAAACTAGTGCATCAGCATATTTCAGCAGTGATCTAATTTTCTTTCTAAACTTTCTGTTATGTAAATTTATTATATACTGTATGCAAAGTATAAAAGTGTTCATGTATCAAACTTGAATGAAATGAAAAATAACTAGGTGTGTATAATTAATTCTTATATTGCTATCTGTTTACTTCTCATTCTTTTCACACATTTTAATCTGTCCATAAAAGGCCAATATCCACCCCAGTCATTTATTTTATTAACCACAAATAGCTTACATGTGTTGAAGAAGGGATCATCTGTCAGGGGCATGCCATCCACTGTGTACAGACACACACCTTTGGAAGATTCCATACTTTCAAGGTGACATATCCTCAACATCAGATCCTCAACTGTGTTTTGTGCAGGATCCATATCTACAAGTTAAAAATAACAAAAATTAAAGTGTGTTGTGTTGGTGTACTGATAAACTACATAAATTGCTGTACATTTACAGGCTTTTATGGTTCTGTACAGAGGTATATATATATGTGGTACCAGTATTTACAATAAGATGCTTTAAATGTATATTTCATTATAAAAGCCTGAAAAGTAACCACCCTGTCATAGTTCAGCCTGCCTCTATTCTTTTACCTTACAGTAAATCCTCATGTTTTGTTTGTTCTGCACCCTGTCATTCAGTGTGCCCTTTGTACCTGACTGCTTTTCTAGCTGTAACTTATCAGATTACATTGCCACATTTCATCAACCACCCTTCATGATGTTTTCTTTATGTTTGAGAAGTGTATATATCTCAAAGCAGCAGCAAGAGGAACCAGGAACTTTTCAAGGCATTTCAGTATCAATGTTTTTTTTTTCAGGTTTGTTCTGATAACTTTTATTTAAAAGTTATATGGTTTTCTTACCTTTGATGCATTTCGGTTCTGGACATTTTGGATATGTGTACAGCAGAGAGAATGCCCCCGTTGACTTCTGCACTGGTGTTGCAGCTGAGTGTTCCCGAGCTCTGAATCTGCTAATGTTTTTTTTCATGGTAGAAAAACGAGTCTTTTCCATTTGACTGAATCCTGTTTGGAAATATGTTGGTTTACTTTAAAATATTTTAAATGGCTACAAACCACTCCTATAGTTAAATCTAATGCTGTAGAAATTTTATTCAAGATTGCTTTGTATTTGGACTATTGCATACAATATCATTAATAGCGTGAACAAAACATTAAAAATTCATAATGAAAACATATGCAGAACACATTAGAGTATCATGGGTAATTATATAAAGCTAGATTTGGAGGAGCATTACAGTGAGTATTAAGAAGTCCCAAACAAACACTTTTGTTATAAAGTATATAACAAATGGCCCAAGTTGTTATTGTTGAGTCCCCTTCACCAGGAGGGTGAGGGACAACTGAGGTAGGACTCAATGTGCAAGACCCAGGTGTTAGTGGAAAAAAAGGTGGTTTATTGGAAAAAACACAAACAAGGTAACAGAGTCAATGTATGTGGCATAATCAGGCTGGACAGTACAAAAACAGGATAGGCTGAGGAGACCAGGACGAACAGGTGAGTGGACAAACTAACGGCAGGAACCAGGAGAACAGGAGGATCTAGGATGGACACGTGAGTAGACAGAACAACCAGGAGGATTAGCAAACGCCGTCAGGGAAGCAGAGTAGTGAATAAAAAAAGAAATCCACAGCACTGGAACTATCAGCGTAGAAATCAAAAAGACGTCTGACACATACCATGAATACAGGTATATCTACAGGTAATGCTCCGGTCAAGACGGAGCGTCTGCCAGAGGTTTAAATAAAGGAGCAGGTAATCACAGGAATGCATCTCAGCTGTGCACACCGATAAACAAGTCACTCATTACCGAATGCTGATCCCGCAGGTCGAGAGAGAGAAAGGAGGAAGAGATGCAGGCCGCGCTGAGCAGACCTCACACAAGTCATATTATTTTGCATGCCGCGCTGATCAGCCCTCACACAAGTCATATTATTTTCATTTTGTGAGCAAATAATAAGCTACATCTTCTGAATGGTTGTCCTTCTAGATAACTGTTTTAGGTCAGCTGTAGCTGCTGAGTTTAAGGTGATCTTCAGTTCATATGAGAAAAACATGCCCCTTTAAATGACGTTGGTATTATGTTAAATATTTTTGGTATTATGTTAAATATTTTTGGTTAAGCTACAGTTTCACAGTTGCAACCACTTCAGTGTTTATAGCAATCTTACCAAGGCTGTTTAAGTCTTCATCTGATATGCTATCAAGGAAATCTCTCTCATCCTTCAGGCCTAACTGTAGAAACCCGTTGTAGTAAGACTCCAATCTGTGCTTCTCAAGTAGGTTGTAAATCGCCCCCATCTAAAAACAAAAACTCAAATGTTCAGTGATATACAGCTTATATTATGATTTAATTATGATTTAATTATGTTGAAGCTTGGCAAACCTACCTTGCCACGTATGTCCAAGTACAGCTGTTTTGCCGTTTTGGTTTCTGTTTCTCTTCTGCTGAGGGAGTGGCTGTTTTGTTGAAGACGAAACTGAACAAAAAATGAATCGAGTTTCACACAGAGGCTTTGGGAAAACAGCAATTACAGTCAATCTGAGAATTTAGCACAGGTCAGATATGGATCAGTTTTTGTGAAAAGAATAATAAGAAGTAAAGAAACATGATTAATTACTTTCCTTTCCAATGTGCCTGAGATGTGCAGAGGATAAAAGTATCATTATTGTTGTATTAGTTCATGTGAGAAAAGATATTGCCCTTTTCAATTCAACTCTTTACACATACAGTTTACTGAAAACAGGGAAGGGTTCACGTCATACAACATTTTTATTTCTTTATTTATTGACTTTGGTGAGGAATACTAGAAGTGCACCTGTTTCAAACTGTTTTCTACAAATCTACCAACTTTCAGAATAACCTTGTCTTGTCTGGTGGCTCATTCTTTGGAGCTAAACCATGAAATTGCATGTTCATATTTACTGAGGAAGGAATATGCTCATCTCAAAGGTATTATGCTGTTTAGTCCAGGTAATCTTTTTGTTGTTAGTTGTCTGTCAGCAGCCATGATAATTACTTTTTTGAACATGAGATACGAGCTAAAACAAAACCTTCTCTTTATTTGATTCAATTGTTCAAGGATTAAGTGCCTTGGTGATTATTGAAGGCCTCCAAAAAGAGGCTCAGAGAGCTCTTCAAGAGGGCGTCCACCTCCTGCACCCAGAGGACACTGGTCGCCTCAGCCACATCCTTCTAGCAGCCTCCATCATTCAGACTGTCAGCTACAGCCTGGTCACTGAGCTCTTTAAGCCCACTGGCAACACACCTATGCTACATTTATTACATTTAATATTATTGCTTTAATAAACGAGTGTTTTACTGTGGATTTTATTTTACATTGAAGAGTGCATTACATAAACATTTTAATGCCATTTTTGACTTGATGAAGTTATGGGTTTAAGGAATGTATGACTTCTATGAATGCACAGGAATGAGTGGCCTAATGGAAAGGGAACTAAGGCTTGACATTTGACTTTGACTCCCTCCTGTGGCCATATGTGGGAAACAACAGGCAAACAGCACTTTGTTTCACTTCAGAGACTTTATTGTATAATGAGACATCTTGACAGTTTACTATCAGTAAAGTAAAGTAAGTCTGCCAACACATTTTTGCCAAAAATATAACATTTCCTTGGGTGAAAATTGAAGCAATATACTTGGTCTATAGGAAAGCTGACACATTGTGGTAAAAGGTTTTTGAGATAATTACATATATTGGTATCACACAGGCACATTCATCACTTTCTAATTGGTCAAGAGCATTTGCTGCTTCTTGATCCAAAGCAGAACAACCAGTTTTACATAATTCCACTATAACCACACTGGAGATGCAGCCAGTTTCCTGACTCACTAGAAAGCCAGCATCAGTCCATATTAGCCAAGGTAAGCATGTGGTTTATTTTTTTACAACTAGAAGTGAAATAGGGCAAAATAAGAAAGATCCTGGCAGACAAGTGGACAGTTAGACCAATCATTTAGCTACCCATGTGTATTAACTGAAGCCACTATAATAGCATCAATGCCTAACAGTAACTGTGCTCTAATGCTGATGGCCACAGTGCCAAAAACCTTCCAATGAGTGAGCGGGTCAAACTCCCATCAGGACCCAGGAGCAAACACAGCAACCTGAAGTCTAGCTGCAGTTCAGACCAGCTTTCATACATCTTTCAATCTGAGAGGTACGTTACTGACAGACCAGGACGCAACCAAAACTAGCAACCACAACACATCAAACACTAATTACCTTCCAACTTAAGAGCTACTGTATCTGCTTCATATGAACTTCATGTTATGACACTAACAATAATCTGTTCTGAAAAGAAAAAAAAAATTACACTCCACATTAAAATCACAATAGAGATAAAAGGAATAAGCTTGACATTAAAGAAAATCTTAACTGAAGGTCCACTTACTTGCTTCTTTCAGTGTCTATCAACTTGTTTTTCCTCAGGGAAAGCAAAAGAACAAAACAAAAAACAGATACTGTATATTTTGGGAAACAATATTATTCACAATCTTGTCAAGAGGATGCCATTCTCATTTTGTATGGTAAATATCAAACCACCACCAGTGTCCAGTTAGCTTAGCTTAAACACAGGAAACAAGGAGAAACAGCTGGCCTGGATCTGTCCAAAGAAAACAAATATGTCCACTAGCACCTCTAAAGCTCACTAATAGACAAGTTGTGGTAAAGAAATAGTCCAGTATAAAACCCCCTGTAAAACCACAACTTCTTGATTTTACACTTTGGGTTTCATACAAAATAAACAAATGAGCATTAATATAAATTAGTGAGCTTACAGGTGTTGCCAAACAGATTTTGTTTGCTTCAGACAGGGTTTTCCTCTATAATAATAATAATAATAGTAAGGTCCAGACCTTTACTTTGTAAAGTGCCCTGAGATGACTTTTCTTGTGATTTGGCGCTATACAAATAAAACTGAACTGAAAAATTATGCTAAACTAAGCTAACTAGCTATAGAATTGGTTTCAGCATACAGATATGAAAGTGGTATTAATCTTATTGTTTAAGTCTCAGCCATAAAGCTATTGAGCATATTTGCCAAAATGTCAAGCTATTCCTTCAACAGAATTTTGGTAAATATGCCCATGTGTGCGCACACACAAAAAGGGGATTTTGAACCATCATATAAAACAGCTTTTTTGTTTTGCCAAATATTCTTAATTCAGTCTTTTACATTGTTGCCTCTTTTGCACACTACCATGCCTTCTATCATTAACTAAAAATATGTCACTTTATGAAAATGATCAGAACCAAATTTATGATCAGAAATTCAGAATCCCTGGCTGTAAATAGGTGTTACATATCCACTACATTGAAAGCACTGAATACAGTTTAAAACTACACAAATTAGTTTAAAATCAAATCTATGAGAAGAAAATGAAATGTGCCAAAAAACTCAAATTTTACTGAATTAGATTTTAAAATCTATTGCATAGCAACAGCTCATTCACCTGACCAGCAATAAACAGAGTCAGATTTCATGAACAGTTCTTCAAGGATGAGGGGACGGTTACGTGTGATACAATATTTACAGTATGAGCTGCTGGTAATATCGGCCTGCAGGGCAAACTCTCAGACAAGCAATCCTTCAAATACATACATAATATTTATCAACCATAAATATCTACACACAGAGCCCTGAGTTCAGTGAAGTCCTTCAGATAGCGTGGCCGTTCACATTTTCTATTTCCACAGTAAAGCCATGGCTTCCGCTCAGCCAGAAACTCAAGTGCAAGTGGTGTCCCCATTAGAGTCCCATATGTGACCTTGTGGACACAGTATGGCAAATAATTCAAGCATAAACAGCCAAGTGGAGCAGGACTCATGTTCTCACAGAGGTGTGAATCAGTGGAGCGCCTGAAGAGTTGGTCTCTGTGTTAGAAGGTGAGTAGGCTCTTGACGAACTGGACGTATGACCTATAAGAACAACAACAAAAAAGAAGACAGAAGAAGAGACTGAGCATTGAATCTGCATACTACCAACCCCATTCACAGTGCACTGGAAATTGCTGAGGTTTGTATTGTATGGAGACCATTCAATCCCATTCTACCAGACAGTATTTACTCGACAGACTAACGCAAAGGCCACTTTGGATTTTTTAATAAAAGGTATTGTGAATTTTTTGCTTAGTGGAGCAATATAATATATAATGAGTTAAGGCCTCATGCAAGAACCACTTGTATGAACACAACTGTTCATAAATGGCGCATACAAATGATTTTCAAATGTAATTTCTTAATCCCAATGAAGCTGAATGTTTAAATACAATATCAAAATCAACTATATTAAAAAACTGTCTAAATTAACTTTTAAAAAGGACTACTAAGAAGTTCAGTAATGTTCTGTGACTATCACGTCCTTGTTTTTGTCCAAGTCCCATCATGGAACCCTTTGCTTTAGCATCTTCATGTCAGACTTTTTCCTCTTTATTTCTGTCAAAGCGCAGTTCAGCTCTGATGAAACACCATAGGAGCAGGTGAAAAGGTGACGTTCTTCGAGTTCAAACAAGCCGATGTCAAGTATAAGCTGAGAGAATTTGGTGAATCTAACCTAGAGTAACAGTGTATAAGCGAGCCTTACAGAAGAACATGTCTGTGCAGATTCTCAGTCATCCAGGTCATAGTAAGATGAAAAAACTTAGAAAAATCAACTGGACTAGGTTTCTAGGTCAAATATGTTTCCGCTCTCATCCAAGAGGCTTCATCAGTTCTGCCTGACTGGCATTGAGTCGGAGATATTTATCCCCATTGGTGGTGTTTCAGCCCTTTGATGGCCAACAATGTCCCCTAACAACTGAGTCTCTTCTTCACTGCCTTGACAGCCTCTGTGGTGGGGATGCAAGTGAACAAGGATGTGAAATCATAAGGGAATCTCGTCTTGGTCCAGCTGCAGTTGTTTGACTTTCCTCATGAAGTTCTGGGAGTTAATTATGTGTTTTTCTGGGTTTCCCACCAAAGGAGCCAGAATGATGGCCACGTGCTTGGCTATGTTTTAAGTCACAGAGTTGATGCTGCTAATGATGGGTCTGAGTGGGGCTCCTTCCTTGTGTATTTTGGGTAGGCCATAAAGGCAAGGGATGGCCTCCCCGGGGTATAGTCTGTAGTATAGTCGCCGGTCGATAACTCCCTCCTTTTCCAGCTTCTGTAAACAGTCTATTGTGATGGTTTCATCCTTCTCTAGTGCAGCTAAAGCCCTCCTTTCCTCAGGGGTAAGGTTTGAGGGTGGGAGTTTGGCACTGGCCAAAGCGGCTGTGACCTTCATCCGCAGTTCTTCCACCTCTGTCTCAGGCAGCTTGTTGTTCCTAATGGCTGACTCTATCGCTGTGATGAAGTCTACCACAGGGATTTGTTTGGATGTGACCGCAAGGTTCAATCCCTTGGCTAATACCTCTTTTTCTGTGTCCGTGAGTTCTCTGTCCAAGAGATTTTTGACCCATTTGTCGTGCAATGGTTGTGGGTTGTGCTCCTCCTTTCTCCTCCACCCGAGGACATCTGAGGCTGGCTGTCCATTGTGTAGTCTCTGGAATTTAACCATTTGGCGTGCCTTGCTGTTGTTGTGTTAGGTAATTTGCACCTTCTCTAAGAATCTTGAGGTCTCCTGAAAGATTTCTCTGGTAACCTTGGTGGAGAGTCTCTTTCTTAGTTGTTCTGTTTGGTCCATAAGGTTGTCTACAGTGAAGTGTATTTGTCAAATCCTTTCACTTAAAAGTTCTGCTCGAGTTCTTCTCAGGATGTTCACCAGCCCTGTATCCTTTTACAGAAAAGCCCAGCCTCTTCTGCTTACAGAAGAACAGTATTTTGGATTAGAATACAAAAATGCCTAAGGCTCTTATCCTTCTGTCATTAAAAATCTTGCACACACAGACATTTTTAAAACAGCTGACAATCAACCATTTGTGTACAGTAGCTCGTTTCATTTTCAGTTCCGTTCCATTTCAGTTCCATTTGTGAATCTTTCGAAGACATTACACCTGCACACTGCTGCCAAGAAGGACACAGAGGTCATGGCCTCTGTACAGTCGGGTCCATAAGTATTTGGACAGTTACAACTTTCATAATTTTGCCTCTGAAACAAGTAGCCAAAATGTTATTGATGAGTAGACTTTCTGCTTTAATTCAAGGGGTTAAACAAACTTATTGGATTAATTGTTCAGGAATTATAGCCATTTTATACATAGTGCCCCCAATTTGACAGGCTCAAAAGTAATTGGACAAATGACTGACAAGCAGTTTCATGGTCAGATTTGGTATGTTCCTCATTATTTCATGACAAATGAAACAGATAAAAGGTCTGGAGTTGATTCCAGCTGCATTTGGCAGCTGTCAATTGGAACTCCCAGTATGCGGTCCAAAGAGGTGTCAATAGAAGTGAAGGAGACCATCATAAGGCTTAAAAAAACAAAAAAACTCTATCAGAGAGGTAGTAGAAACATCAGGAATGGCCAAATCAACAATTTGATACATTCTCAAAAAGAAGGAATGCACTGGTGGCGTAAATGAAAGAAGGATGGACTGCATGTCTCCTTGGCCATCTTAAGGGACAATCTTGCTACTTATCAAAAAGCCGTAAAAGAAGCTAAAACTCAATATTTATCCAACATCATTTCTAACAGCCACCATCCCAGAGTTCTTTTTAGCACCATAAATTCTGTTATTAATCCTGTCACCACTGTGTTCAATGAGGTGTCTGTGCATACCTGCAATGTGTTTCAACAGTACTTCATTGATAAAGTTCTGTCTATCAGGCAAAATATCTCCACATCCTCAACTGTGGCTCCAACTGGGTCTCCTGTACAGTTTTCCTTGGAAAGATTTACGCCAATTTCCTTGTTGTAACTCAAAAAAAAATCAGTGCAGCAGCTAAATTCCACCTATTGCCCTCTGGATATTGTCCGTGCTAAGATAATGAAGGAGGTCATTGACACTATTGGGCCTTGCCTGGTCACATTTATTAACAGCGGCCTCAGGCTGGGTATTGTCCCCGCTGCCCTCAAGCATGCTGTAGTCAGGCCACTTCAAAAGAAGCCTAACCTCAATCCCATACTTCCTTCAAATTTTCGCCCAATCTCACATTTGCCTTTTTTGTCCAAGGTTATGGAGAAAACTGTCCTCACACAACTCCAGTCTCATCTTGAACTTTATGCTATTGCCGATAAAATTTCAATCAGGCTTTAGATCCTGGCACAGCACTGAATCCGCGCTACTGAAGGTGCACCATGATATTCTTTTACAGCCCTTGATGCAAAGAATACCGTTGTTTTAGTGCTTTTCGATCTCACAGCAGCCTTTGACACCGTGGACCATACAGTCCTCATATCCTGCCTTGAACATTGCGTTGGCTTGTGTGGTGCTGTGCTTAAATGGTTTATTTCTTTTCTGACCAATAGGACCTTTTCAGTTATGATCAATGACTCTACCTCCCCAAGGTTCAATCCTGGCGCCTATTCTTTTCTCATTATATATGTTACCGTTAGGCTCAATTATTTCTAAGCATAACATTCGTTTCCATTTTTATGCTGATGATGTGCTGATTTACTTGCGGTTGATGCAGAGTGATGCTAATGCACTAGCCCCCTTGCAACGGTGTTTGGGTGATATGGAAGAGTGGCTCGCACAGAATTTCCTTCATATAAATGAAGGGAAGACTGAATATATCGCTTTTAGCCTGGACCCCACTCACACTGTATCTGGCCTAGGAGCTTCAGCCCTGTTATTCACTCAAACTGTGAAAAACCTGGGAGTGTTATTTGACAGCAGCCTCAAATTTGACAAGCAGATTAGTTCGGTGGTCAAAATAAGCTTCTTTCAGCTGAGGCTCCTAGCAAAGGTGAAACCTTTTTTATCTCGAGCTGACCTAGAAAAAGCCATTCATACCTTCATTAACTCACAGCTTGACTACTGCAATGCCCCTTATAATGGAATTAGTCAGTCTCAGCTCCTTAGGCTCCAACTCGTACAGAACGCAACTGCTCGCCTACTGTCAAACACTCCAAAGAATGCTCACATCACCCCGATTCTTCAGTCCCTTCACTGGCTTCCGGTACAATTTAAAATAGATTTTAAAATTTTACTGTTTGTGTTCAAGGCCATTAATGGTCTTGTGCCAGTCTATTTGACTGATCTTTTAACCACTTATACCCCGTTTAGAGCGCTGCGTTCCTCTGAGCATGTGTCTCTGGTTGTCGTGCAGGCAAGGTATAAAAAGTGGGTAGATCGTTCTTTCACCGTGTATGCCCCTAAGCTCTGGAATGCCCTGCCCCCTGAGGTTCGATCTATAACAGAGTTAATGGTTTTAAGTCTAAATTAAAGGCACATTTATTCAGACTGGCTTTTGGCATCTAATATTTAGCAGCGATGCTATACAGGGCCTACAGGCCTTCCTGATTTTATATTTCATAATCTTACTCCCTCTGTATTTTGACTCATTTTTATTCTACAGGAGTGTTATAGTTCTTACAGATCGTTGTTTTAAATTTGTGCAATGTTAACTTTTCTTTTGTTTGTTTATGTATTTTGGCATGCTCTGTTTTATCTCTGTTTGTTTTATTGTGAAGCACTTTGAGCTCCCTTCGGTGTTGTAAAGCGCTATATAAAAAAATAAATTATTATTATATTATTATCATTGTCAGTCTACAATCAAGAGGCACCTTCATGAAGGTAAATACAGAGGGTTTAACTCAAGGTGCAAACCATTGGTAACACACACAAACAGAAAGGCCAGATTAGACTTTGCCAGAAAACATCTAAAAAAGCCTGCACAAATCTGGAACATACAGACAGATGAAACCAAGATTAACTTGCAGAACAGAAAAACTGGTGATGTTCAGCAAACACATCGATCATATTCAAAATATGATGAATCTCTCAGATTCTGTATCAACACTGTGGAAAAGATCTGTCTAAAACTGACAGTTTTTTTTTTATTTGGCTCATAGAGCTTAGAGAAATAATAACTGAAAAGAATAAACTAAATGTAAAAAACAAATGCACATTTAAAAAAATCTCATCTAGATGTTGGGATGCATCTTGGGGACTCTGACCAATCATTTCATACATTTTATAGTATAGGGAGAGACATTATCTGTTCTCGCCAAAAGCATTTAATTTACAAAAAACCATCTAGCTTAATAATGTAAGAAGTTGATTTTACTGCAACATTTAGAAAAACAGAAGCAAACTTAATGGTCTTAAAGAAGTCAGGAAGCCAAACCAGCGTTAGACAAAACCAGTACTACATGTGTGCACACTGCTGGCACACACATGAATGATGGATTTCCCAGGGTTATAACAGTCAAATAAATCTTGTCAGAGAAAACAAAACAGGCACAACAAAGTGACTGACCTAATAACTAATAATAAAATACTCACTTACACACAATTCAAACTACAATTTTACATCTCATTTTCATTAAAAGAAAGAGTGCATATTTTGAATATAACCATATACTGTGTGTGTAATGACAAAAGACAGGTTTCTTACCTCCATTATTTCTCCACATCTCCCTGGCACACATGTCAGAGGAGGTCAGATCTGATATTTGGATGTTTGGATTTGATTTGTAGTCATCTTAGGGAAACAGTAAAAACAAGACTTCATGTTGATGGATGGCAGGAAAGCAATTCTCTGGTCTTTTAAAGGTAACACCAATATTTTTGGAGCGAAAACATGAACAACTGCAACTTACTGTTGTTGCTGAATGAGAAGGACTGACTCTCTCTCATTGTCTCATTTCCGCTGTCCGACAGTGTCCTCTCCATCCTGCACGTGTGCGGCCTCCTCTTCGTACTCTTCCGGGTGCTAATACGAATGATGCCGCGCACCAGCCGACACTCTGCTTCTTGCTCGTCCATTTTGTGCTCCTCTGCCAGTGAGTTGATAAGCTGGTTGATGGCCTTGCTCTTCTTCAGGAACACAGAGTCTGAGGTGCACCTGGCCAACTCTTCGATCTGATACTCAGAGTAGAGCTCCAGCAACTTCTTAGTAATCAGAGAGTCCACATTCTCCCCACCAACCTCCCAGTCATCAAACCTCATAGACTCATGTAAGGATGTGTGGCCGGCCTGTGTTAGACCACCAGCTGAAGGCACATATGCTGGAGAGGTGGTTTCAAATTCTAAGTAATCTCTTGGACTGTCAACTTTGACTCCACCAATATGGACATCCTCTAGCCAGTCGACGCCATCCTCATCTTTGTTGTCTCCTGCTTTTGCAGCGCGAAGACTCACCTTCTCTGGCTCATCTGAAGAGCCCTCGTTCGGCACCAGGCATGGAGCTAAGATGGAACGCTGGCAGACTCTGTACAAGCCGCAGGTCAGCACACTACAGACAAAGATCCTACAGCCCCTTGGAGAAGCACAAGGATGGCAAGTTTGTGCTGCAGAGGGAGGGTCAGCTGAACCAGGAATGAAGCCAATGGTCTCAGACTCCTTCCCATCTGCATCTTTCAGGTGAGCTTTTTGGACTGTCTTTGTTTCTGAAGTGGGTAGCTTGTCTTCCACTGGGTCCACACAGCGCTCCTCATACGATGACCTCTGGCTACTGCCACGGCTTGGTCCGTGCCTGTGACTGCCATGCCCAGAGCTGTGTCTCTGACTGCCAGTGCTAATGGCAGACATGACTTACTGGCTCCAAAATCTGGACAAGCATGAGAGAAAATAATGTCAGCTGAGGTCTAACTAAATGGCAAGATGGTATTGAAATGTCATCACTAAGCAACTGTTATCAAAACTGTCAGATAAGACCTAAAATCGCTTGTAGCCACCTGAGGGTATCGCTCTTCAAAACAAACGTGAAACTACTATCCCTAGGTGGCAGGTAAAGTAACCTGACTGGTTCTATGGAGGATGTGTAAACACACAGTCAAATACAATTAACTATTATGAAAGTCACTGTATGATGTCATGGGGATTTCTGAAACTGAACTTAGTATGTAATTGTAAAATACTGGGGCTGTTACAAAACAAAAACTATCTGAAAAGGCTACAAAAACTATTACAACCAACTGCTGTATGCAAAACCATGTTCTGCACTGCACTGTTGAATCAAGGCACCAAACATAAATGTAAAAATCCTGGATTTTAATGACCCTTTGCACCTGTGGAAAGGTTGAGAACACACAGAGCATGGCCAAATATTTTATGACTATGTTTAAAAGTGTGAATACATCCGTCCTTAAACCAAAAACCAATGCTAGGAATCTATGAAGTGTGAATACAACAAACGTGACGTAAAACATCAGGTTTTATTAAGGTAAAAAAGCAGCGTTTTTGGATTGCAAAGATACCGAACTGAAGACAAACTCTTACTGAATCTGATATTATCTTCGTTTGTGTTATGCAGGCTATAGGTATTAATTGAAAACATGTAGAGTTTAAATTGCGTGATTCTCATATTGTGTATGGTAGTCTCTGTCATGACGACGTGTTGGGACGCATGTTTACTGTTGTCATATTTAGCTAAAAACAAACCAGTACAATGAAAATATTATTTAGCAGGTTTTCCCTGCACATTTAGTCAACATTAATTAATTACCAACCGCAAACATTAAGCCACGTTCCCTTTCGTGTGTAAAAAAGATTTTAACTTTCATGGCGACTTGTCATTGTTGCTCTTTCCTCCATTACACAGCAGGAGGACTTATGAACTTCTCAGTTAACATTACTCACAGTATACACGTTACATCCAAAAACCGATCCCCGACTTAATGCTATCTTCTTCACTTCGCATTAAACATGCCCCTTTTTAAGCCATTTTTGACTGTTCCTTATATAAACTCGACTCCAAAATTCCACTTTCATTTGAGTTCTCGATCAAATCCATGTACCTGTGCGTCAAGGTAGAGGAAGCGCATCAGGTAGTGACAATAAAGAGGTTAAACGTCCGATTATGACTTCAAAAATAAAACGCAAGTCAAACTGGCATTGTAATTTTATGTGTGTTTTACGGATTTCCGCTGATAATAACACACCATTAACTTATCTAAATCAAAGTGCAATATTTTTACAACATAAAACCTGCACCCACACCTCTCAAAACCAAAACATAACGTTGCCACACGTTTATTTTTGTGTAATTTCCGGCCATATTGTTGATAATTCCGTAAATGTCGCCACTTGATTAAACCAGCCACAGTGATGTATTAATTTACCGGATGCTGTTCAATTTGGCAACAATATAGAGATTTGACCGTTTCTATAAATGGCACTCAGAACGAAAACATATAATAATGACAAAGCTAAAATTATTCCAATAAAAAGTGTGGCCATGCAATCATAAACATACCGGAAATACATCGTTCCTATGTGTTTGACGACAGAGAGACGAGGCGTTTTATGACAAAGCAGCTAATCAGTGGTAGTCACTGATGTGTCAGGACTCTTGGCAGGAGAGCAGTATGCATCAACAATGACAAAGTTTTAGTGCTCATGTATGGAGCATATATGAATACTGCTGCTGTAACGGTTACCTAACAGTGCTAGACCGGCTAACGAGCTAGCAGTGGTAATGTTACTGGGGCTTACTGGTGTTAATAGTCCGCAGCTGGCTGAATGACACAGCCAGCGGGCTGTCCCTTGAATATGCGCAGTCTTTCTAGAGACAGACTACAGAGGCATGGAAAGGAACGGGGATGCAATTTGGAGCACGGGTCCTTAAGGTTATTAGCAGTTGCATACCCATGGTAAAGGTTTAACGCTAGTTTGTTTTCTCGTCGGAATCTGCTGCGTTCAGCTGCCTCAAAATACAGGAGTGTCGGTGATGCTGTTTGTTCCAGGCCAAATGCACCGGTGTTCCGAATTGGGACAGAGCAACCAAACTATGTTATAAATCATGAAAAACTGCGACTATCAACAAATCGAACCACAGGCTCTTCCTACACCGACCCCTATCCCTCCACCTCATCATGGAGATAGCAGCGACAAGAGAGACGAGCCGAGAAGACCGAGGAGAAAGTGGGAAGTTTTCCCCGGGAAGAATCGCTTTTACTGCGATGGACGGATCATGATGGCCCGGCAGAGCGGGGTCCTGCCCCTCACCCTGGCCCTGATTCTCGTCACCACTGGATTATTCTTTATATTCGAGTGAGTTCTCGGGAAACGGCTTTTTAATCGTGCAGGGGGTGAACTATTTGCAGAGATTCTGAAAATATGATAGGCTGAAGATAGTATAATTGATCTAAATTGCGAAAATTCAGTGTATCTCACCTTCCACAACAGTAAATCAGAAGTGCTAAACCAGTTGTGTAACTTGATTGATTTATATTGAACTGCCATCTGTCTGATGTATTAGATCTATCCCGAACCTTTAAAATGACGTATTCAGGTTAAGCAAGAATAATGTTTTGACTAGTTCTTAATTCATCTTAAAAAAATAACATTTCATAGTCTAGATTTCTAGTTAAAGTTTTCAGGAAGGTATAAGGCAGACTGCTTCAATCTAAAAATGGCATTTTTGTAAAGTTACTTAAATGTAGATATGTACTATTCACTATAGTGAAAGTGTGTTCTGTCTCTTGTGAGTCAGATGGTGATTAAAAGCACTGAATCTTAATTAAAACTAGATTCCTTGGTGGGTGAACAAAGTCGGCTCACTGAAATGAGACAGGGCTTTGTTTCAATCCTTTCCCAGCCTTTGCTATGGTCAGTGTGTCTTGGCAATTCATCCTTTGTCTGTCATCTCCCCATATTGCAGCTGTCCCTTCCTCGTCAAACACCTGACCAGCTGCATTCCTGTTATCGGAGGAGTTCTCTTTGGATTTGTGATCATCACCTTGCTCCAGACTAGTTTCACCGACCCCGGCATCCTGCCCCGAGCGACACCAGACGAGGCTGCAGACATTGAGAAACAGATTGGTAAGAGCCGACTCTGCCATAATCAGGTCAGAACTGTATGGATGTCTTAAATATCTTTGTTGTGGCACTGAATTTAGATTAATGGCACCAGAGGTTTCCTAAAAGCAATTTCATCCCCAAACTCAAACGACTTAAGCCCAGCTCATGTCTTTGTCACTTACCCTCTGCTCAGTAGCATTCAGTTATGTCAGACTTCCAGGACATACTGCTTTCTGCATTGTTATAAGAGCGTCACATGGTTTATTTTGCATCAGAGCATGATTTGTAGTTGAAATTGAAGGGAATGTTCTGCTAGTGTCAGCTATTTTACTTTGAAACTGAATTATAAGGCAAATTCTAGTGGTGCAGTCATCACTCGTACTGCTCCTAGTTCATTTTAATGATGATAAAACCTCTGACACATCAAAGTTTCTAAGTAGAGATTTTGAAAAGAGTCATGTATTGTGACTCAGTGTAATGAATCTTACACTGGCAGCCATCCAGGCCATTCTTCCCAAGAGAAGGTGTCTTGTTGACTTCTAAAGCTTCTTTATTTGGTCTGGACTCTGTCACGACTGAGAGTTTTGTCATCTTTCCAGGTTCTGTACAGATTTCTTGAGAGTTTGTTTTTTCACCAGAGACCTGTTGAAAGTAGTCCATGTTCACTGTAGGTTTTAAGTCTTGCCAGCATCGCCTTTCCTTTGCTTGCAGCATATTTCGGTATCGTAACCTTGGTCTAAATTTGGCTTCATGTGCACCTTGTAAATGCCTACTCATGGCCAAAGTTTAGGTGGTGATTTAAGATGTTCATGTTACCCAACCACACTGCTGTTGTTCCAGCTATTTTTGAAACAAAAACATGACATAACTACTACATATTTACCTACCACCCTATCTTTAAGGAATGTTTTGGATATTTTTTGTGGCACAGTATTCTCTGCACAGGTGTTGTGCAGAGTGACTCTATTCTGCAGAGTAAACCAGAGCTGTGTGGTCACATTGAGTGAGCGACACTCAAAGCCTACTTTTATGATGCCTATACTGTTCATTTGTTTTCACACTCATAGAAATGTTAAGAAATTGTATGTTTTATTACTGAGGCAAAAGATGGTGGCAGTGCTGTACTGGACTGCATTACACTGTATTTATGGGGGTGGGGGTTCACAGATACAGGTAATTTAGAGTTGCCAGTTAACCTAACTTGCATGTCTTTAGACTGTGGGAGGAAGCTGGAGGAAACCCACACATGCATGCAAGTTGGACAGAGAATTGGTGTAAGGAGGATTGCGAACGTTAGATGTACAAACTAGTTTGGTTAGCCTGCTAACAGCCTTCCACAAGTCGAAAATTATATAATTATAAATAAACAAGGCTCAGTGCTTCCTGTATATGTTAAATGGTGAGGGTGTAGGTGCTAATATTGATCGACCAGATCCTTATCTCTTATGGCCAGTTTAACTGATCAGTGAACCTGATTAATTTCATCTCTTTGGGTCTGTTTTTTCCATCCCTTCCTCTGGAGACAACACTGGTAACGCCTGCTATCGGCCTCCGCCACGTACTAAGGAAGTCGTCATCAACCAGCAGGTGGTCAAGCTCAAGTACTGCTTCACCTGCAAGATGTTCCGGCCTCCACGCACTTCCCACTGTAGCCTGTGTGACAACTGTGTGGGTGAGCTGTGGACACACACCAGCACTGTGACATTTATCAGCAATAAATAATAAATGAGGGCTTCACATGGCTACAGAGAACATTGTTCCTTTACTCTAGTACAGGCTGGATTGACTTAAATGATGTATCAGTGTAACGTTTGAACTATTACTTTAAATTAAAATGTCATATCACTGTGAATTTTCTCTTGCTGTGCTTCCCTTCTAGAGCGATTTGACCATCACTGCCCCTGGGTGGGGAACTGCGTAGGGAAACGCAACTACCGCTTCTTCTACACTTTCATTGTGTCGCTTTCCTTCCTGACAGCGTTCATCTTCGGCTGTGTGACCACACATCTAGCACTGAGTACGTGTCTATGCTCAGGTCCATATGTGTTTCAGGATTTTACTGCTAACTGCTGCTACCCCTGGCTCAAACAGGGCCTGTCAGGAACTGTTAGCGTGCAGCCAGAGCAAAAGCTGCCTGTAAAATACCTCACGATTTCATGGTTCAAAGCTTAGGTTGTTCAGTGTTTGTTTGGTCTCGCACGAACTGCCAGATCGAGGTTTACAACGTCACAGCAATTACGCTATCTGATATAAAAACCCCATAAATTTTTTTTTTTACACCGTGTTAAAGGCATGTAAATTTTTTTTTTTTTTTTTTTACTTGGTCCCATGTGGACACTTGATATCCACGAGTCCTAACTAAAGGGTTTTCTTAAAGACAAATAATATGAGCCGGACTGTGGCCTTACTGCTCACTCATAAAAAAGAAAATCTAATTGTTAGTTTGTGAGTACCAACACCTTATGCACCTTTATACCGTTTAATAGATTTAGAAAGACACTTGAGTCTTTTGTCATTGTAACTTTTTCCTTCTCTTTCAGGGGCACAAGATGGAAAAGGCCTGGTGTTTGCTCTGCAAGAGAGTCCAGGCAGATATCCTGCACTCGCAAATGTTTTTATGACTTCTTGAGTAAACAAATACAGTCAGTGGGTCTTTTTTTTAATTTTTATTCTTCCTTCCTCAAATACGCTGACTCTCCTTAACTGAGCCTTTCACTGCAGTGGAGCTGGTGATATGTTTCTTCTCAGTCTGGTCCATATTGGGCCTCTCAGGTTTCCATACATACCTGGTCTCTTCCAACCGGACCACTAATGAAGACGTGAGTACTGTGAGTCTGGAAAGTGTTTACACCCTTGGTGTCATGTGGTACAGGTCAAACAGTTCTCTGGATGTTTGTAAAATGTAAGAACATATGCATTTATATTTAGATTTGAAGTTTTTAGAAATGTATGTCAACTTGAACTATTAGATAATATATAATAACATCCACACACTGTCAGCGACTTAGTGTATTTTTTGTGGCTGTTTCAGTTGCTAATTAATTTACCATGAGTGTTGATGCTGTGCAGGAGCTTATTGCTTTTAGTCATCACTAATAATAGACTACTCATTCTTTAATAATGCAAAATCACAAAAACCAAACCTCTGCAGTAATCACATTTAAAAAAAATGTATGAAGTGAATGAAGACTTTTTAACATGAAAATGTCTATAATCAATATGCCGTTTTCTCTCCCAGATTAAAGGCTCCTGGTCAGGAAAGACTGGAGATGTCACCAACCCATACAGTCATGGAAACATCCTTATCAACTGTTGTTCTGTGCTCTGTGGACCTATGCCACCGAGGTTAGTCTTAGATCTCACATACAATATGAATTGCTGCTGGATCCATTCGGTACTCAAGATGAACTCCTGCTAACAGTTGTCATTTGCATGTCTCATCCTGATAGAGATTGGTTTTACTGGCATTACAGTTAGGGATATAAATATAATATGTGGTGTTGTAAGACCACCTAAACCGAGACCAAGTGAAGAACAAGACCAGAGCATTGCAGTTAAACTGAATTTGATAGTACTGGCTCATGTGATTCACTGACACTAATGACACTATATATACACTCCTATAGGAGTGAAGTAACTGGATATTTTTTTTCCTATAGAATTCCCAACATATTTTGTAAAAGCAGCACAAAATTTGTGGGCAGAACTGATAGTGTGTGTGAGCAAGGAGGCCTACAAACCTGACTCAGTTCCACCAGTTCTATCAGTATGAGCAGGCTAAAATTTCAACAACCTGTTGTAGAAGCTTGTGGAAGGCATCCTGACACGTTTGACCCAAGTTAACCAATTTAAAGGCAATATTACCAAATGCTAACCAAGTGTATGTAAACATTTGACCCACTGGGAATGTGATAAAAGAAATAAAAGCTGAAATCAATCTTTTTCTCTACTTTTATTCTGACATTTCACATTCTTAAAATGAAGTAGTGATCCAAACTGACCTAAGACAGGGAATGTTTATATGACTAAACGTCAGGAGTTGTGAAAAACTGACTTTAAATGTATTTGGCTAAGGTGGATGGAAGCTTCTGACTTCAACTGTACATTTTGTTGTTCAAATTCTTTGAAACTATTTTTTGATCATGCTCACAGTCCTTGCCTTCTGTTTGATGTGCACTCATTAGTAAGGGTACACGAGAGTCCAGACTAAAATAGTACTTGGACCTTCCTTGTTTCTGTCATGTTTCAGCTTGATCAACAGACGAGGTTTTCTGCCTGCTGATGAATCTGCTCAGACGGCCGGCATGGACATTGAGCTGCAAACTCTGGCCACAAAAAGCGAGATAAACGTGGTAGGAGGATATTCCCCGCTGGTTTTCCGCTTGCAGGAACCCCCCCCACCCTGTCTCTGCACCCCCCAACTCCCACTGAAACTTTTCCTTGGCCTGACAGGAGCCTTGTTGCCTGCTGTAGCCCAACCAGCATCTGTGTGCTGCCTGTTGTTGGCTGTGGTGTACAGGTTAATCTATTCATGTACTGTGTTTCCATTACAGTCAGAGGTTTACACATTGGTATTTATTATTCTATCAGTCCCTGGTAGGCTAGTGGTTAAGGCGCAGTGCTCTCGCCGCGGCGCCCCGGGTTCGAATCAGGCTTGCGTCAGGAAGGGCATCCGGCGTAAAACACGTGCCAAATGTCAATGTGACGATTCACTGTGGTGACCCCTAAACGGGAAAAGCCGAAAGTGACTTTCATTTATTATTCTATCAGTGTAAATGAAACTTTTAATGTTATTTAAAAATTGGACAATGTATAGTAGTGTGCATTGACAGTTTTTAGTTTTGTCGGTGACATCCCTAGTTGCAGGTGAACAGAACAGTTCAACATTTTGAGAAATTCTGCTTCCTGTTCAGAGAGTGAGATGAAAAGCTCAATTTAAATCTCATGGCTGTGGTCCAAACACTGGCCACTGTGGCAAGTATGTGGTAATGGTGAATTCCAGTGGGTCTTTAGAAGTAGAGACAAGTTAAAGTCAGTAATCTAACTTGCTAATGTTATTTGCAATATCTGTTTAGGGTTGCTAACATTGACTAATGTGTAGCCGCCATACCTGACCACGTGAGGCTATACTGTATATAATTAATGCAAGGGTTAAATAAAGTAGACTTAAATAATACAATACGTTATGTAAATACAACAGATTTGAAGTGGTGGTGACCTTTTTTCCCCAGACACAGGCCAGGTTAGCTCTCTCCTGTTTTCTTTGTGCTAAAAGCTAACCAACTGCTGGCTGTAGCTTTATATTTAACGTGCAGACATGAGTGGTATTGAGCTTCTCATCTCACTTGGGAGCTATTCTTTGGAATAAGGATGTAATAAGGTGTGGTTTGCTGTTGACCTTGTCAGCTTGATGATTTGAGATGTCATCTTGCTGCGGACAGGCTGAACAGCCATGTGTCCCCGTGGAAATGAACAAATCAGGGTAACTGCTGTTTATATTTTTGCTTTATCCTGTGAAGACTCGTGCTGTTTCCAGCTGTTTGTCACAGTGCTGCTCTCTTGTTGTTCTCTCTGGTGTGGGTTATAAAAGGATGACTGGAGAGCTGTGCAGTAACCTTTGGTTGCAAGATGCAACTGTGGTTCACATACAACTGTACTCTGAGACACAGTGCTCTCATTTTTAGTAGTAGAGTAGCTGCTGTTTGGCATCTATCATGGCAAACAGCTCGGCTGTTTACACAAAAAGAACAAGACAGCTATAAAAACGTTTATTTGTGTATATGGAATGAACAAAGCTAGCTGAAGCTATAGCTTTTCTAGTCTTAAATATATTTATCTTATTGAGTTGGGTTGTGTGAAAATGGTCATTTTGAATTCAGTTGGAGCACTGAAGCTGTGAGAGGGGCTGCAATACCTTGTTTTCATTCTGTGCTGGTTTACATTTTACTGTCATGTTAACAGTCTCACCTATGTTTAAAAGGTTCAAGTGCCAGTCTGCGATGACTCAAGCCACTTCACACCATATCCCACCAGTTTCCCTTCATGGCCTTATTTCATGTCTTTGTTTTGTTTTAAGTTGACCATCTTGCTTTTATACATATTTGTTTTGTCATATATTAAATTAAAAAATGTAAAAAAAAAAAAAAAAGTCCATGTAATTCATTGGATCATTTTTGTGCATGGATGGATTAATATAGGGGCCTGCCAGGTCTGTTCCCGGCCTTAAGCATCACGGGTCTGCTGGATCAGAGCCTCTGTATGAAGTGACTGTTAACAATTTGTTGGAATGGATTAGACAAAAAGATGCAAAATGGGCACAAGGACATGCACAGCGTCCTCATAGACAAAACAAATAAATCCTAAAAATAACCATGAAGAAATGCAAAGTGAGTAAAAAGAGCAAAATAGTCAAAGAAATGAAAAAGTCAGAAAACATGCATAAAGAGATGCAAGTAAATAAAAATCAAAATGATGAAAATGAGATGCAAAATAACCTCAGATGCAAAACTAGGGGTACAACAACTAACAAGCTTTGACTCTGTGGGTCTTTTCTTTAGGATTGTGGGGGACCTTTTACATGCCAGTGCCCAGGGACCCAGTCTCTAATAATCCATCCATGTCTGTGTACTCGTGTATTCATTTATCAGTTTTTCTTTGTTCATCCTCCCAGTTAACATGTAGGTGAATCGCAAAAAAATAGAATAGCATGGATTTTTTTCTTTTGTAATTTAATTCAAACAGTGAAACTTGCATATTCTAGATTCATTACAAGAAAAGTGAAATATTTCAAGTCATTTTGTTGTAATTTTGATGATTACTGCTTACAGCTTATGAAAATCAAAAATCCAGTATCAAAATAGAGTATTTCCTAAGATCAATCAAAAATGGATTGACAGTATAGAAATGGCCAACTTCTGAAAAGTATGTTCATTTATGCACTGAATTCTTGATCAGGGCTCCTTTAGCATGAATTACTGCCTCAGTGGGCCATGGCATGGAGGCAATCAGTCTGTGGCCCTGGTCCTGAAGGCCAGGTGGCTTGGATAGCAACCTTCAGCTCATCTATTATTGGGTCTGGTGTTTTTCACCTTCCTCTTGACAATTCCTCATAGATTTTTTTATGGAGTTCAGGTCAAGCAAGTTGGCTGGACAGTCGAGCACAGTACTATCATGGTCAGCAAACCAGTAAGTAGTAATTTTGGCATTGAGGGCAGGTACTAAGTCCTGCTGGAAAAGGAAATCGGCATCTCCATAAAGCTTGTCAGCAAACAGAAGCATGAAGTCATTTTAAAGCTCCTGGTATTCAGCTGTGTTGACTGTGGACTCTTTGTGAAACTCTCCCAAGTTGTTGAATTGGCTTTGCAATCTTCTTAAGGCCACAATCATCCTTGTTGCTTGTGCACATTCTTCTACCATACTTTTCCCTTCCAGTCAAGTTTTCATGAATATGCTTTGACATAGCACTCTGCGAGCAGCCAGCCCTTTGGGCAATGACCTTCTGTGGCCTACCCTCTTTGTGGAGGGTGTCAGTGATCATCTTCTGGACAAGTGTCAAATCAGCAGTCTTGAGTAGAGTAGGTACTTTATTGATCCCACAGTCTTCCCCATGGTTGCAGTTGTGTGTCCTGAGCTACTGAGACATACACTATTTATACTGCATGATTAGTAATTTACTCAAACTGAAATATTGTAATATTATGAGATGATGGATTTTTGATTTTCATGAGGTGTAAGCCATAATCATCAAAATTTAAACAAAAAATAAATTGAAATATTTCACTATGTGTAATGAATCTAGAATGAGTTTCACTTTTTGAATTAAATTACAGTAAAAAGGTTTTCCAGGATTTTCTAATTGTGTGAGATGGACCAGTACTGGAAGAAGAACAAAAGGTCCAAAAAATGGTGCGTCTATCCACCCAGTCCTAACTCGCTGTTCTGTATGTGGTCTGTCTCTGTGCCTGTCCTGCCACCGACACTAGGAGGAGAAATGTCTGGACTTTGCTGGGTCCTGCACTGGCTGATTAAGCCACATTTAGAGCAAGAAATGCAAGGCTTGAGTTTGGTAAGCCTGGTAAGAGAAAGGGAAAGTGATCGCTGAGCTACTGTACCAATTGCTGTGTCTACATGTTGGCTGGCTGCTACTGCATGGCTTTATAGTAAATACAGTACATTGTAGAGTACATAATTTAACAAAAACAGGGTTATAGTATATAAAATTAATTCACTATGTACAGATGTTATGGCTCAAACAATTCTACTACAGTGTGAGAATGTGGTCTTCAAAATTGGCCATTTTCATGTCACAGATTTCCCAGGATTTGTTTCTTAATCCAGAAAGATTTTTTTCCAGATACGTTTGAAACAGGATTTGGACGCTCAAGGGATATGAAAAGTATAAGCTCTGCTAATTGGTAACCGTTTCATCACTATTAGGACTATTGGCTGTGATTTAGAAGGTAGCGCGGGTAATCTCCTAACCAGAGGGTTTGCGGTTTGATTCCCCAACTTCTCCAACCACATATTGAAGTGACCTCGATCAAGACAATGAACCTAAAGTTGCATATTACCCTTATGCGAATGTGTGTGCAAATGGGTGAATGGGAAATTGTGTAAAGTGCTTTGAGTGTGCTGCAACATGTAGAAAGGTGCTATATTTGACCATGTACCAATAAAATAACACTACATGAACCAGAGACGAAAAAAAAAAAAAAGCTAGCATCCTTGTGCACTGTGATGAGTGATTTGTACAGTCAGTTAGAAACAAGGGGACATATTTTCCAACACTTTGTTCTGTTGAAAGAATAATGATGCAAGTTCAAGAAGCAATCTTAATGAATTTGGTGATCCCATGACTTTTGCTATTGCACTACCAGCACGTCAGAGTTTTAATTTGTTCAGTTTATGATGAACACCTGCAAATCCACTGATATCCCACAAGCCTCTTCTGTACTTTTAGCAAATGTTAGCATGCTAATGTGCTAAAACATGAACTTGATAAACATCCATCCATCCATTATCCTAACAAAGGTTGGGGGGGCAATGTCTCAGCTGACATTGCTAAACATTGTTTTTCTCCATGCTATCGCCAAGTGCTTGTTCAAGGGGGATTTGTTAGATTTGTCCTCTATAATGATAATAATGATAGTCAGGTCTTTTGCTTAAAGCATTACCTTAGCCTACAGAGCTGCTAGCATATATCTTAAACCCTTGTTAATAGAAAGGTTTCTTTACAAACTAGGGCATAGATTTAGAGAGATCTGTGCAGAACAGACAGGTTGTTTCTGACAAGATACTCAACATACAAGTGTAGGAGCCAGTGTTATCGGTGCTGGACACAAGGACTTTTAAAAATTAGTTTTTCAAGTACTCAAGTTTAAGCAATTTTTTGGCATACTCAGTTTACCTAGTGAATGCTCTCCCATGTTCAGTGAACTAATAACCTATATGATTCTCTAGGTCTGTGTATTTGCAAATCCATGGCATGATGCATGTGGGATCTTCTACTTCCAGCTTGCCTTTGCACAGCTGTTTCTGCATTAGCTGAAGTGATCTAACGCCAAACTATTTGTCCTGTTAAGTCTTGTCTCATCAGTTCGTCTTTTTTCCTTCCCCCATCTTTCTTGCACCTCCCCAGTGCACACAGGGAACTAAAGATCTGCTGGAGTCGGCCACTCTCTCTCTGCTTCTGTCCACATCTTGTCCTCAGGGGAAACCTCAGACAGCTCAAACCTGCCTAGACAACAGCTCCACGGTGAATTCTGACCCCTCACCGGAGCTCTCCACGAGTTGCGGGGCCCGTCATACCACCAACTCCACAGGCGATACTTCTTCTCCACATCACACTAAGACTCGCTCAAAGAAAAGCAAACAAGCTACTGTGCATATTCACAACCCTGCCTTTGATGTCCATGCTTCTCCTACCTCTTCAGACACTGGCCCCAGCTCCAAAGCCAGGGACCACAAAGGTGCCAGGTTTACCACATTGCACTGACTGACTTAAATGATGACTTTCTCAAGGGAAAACACACATTGTTTGAAGCTTGCATGCTGTAACACAGAAGTGGTATGAATTCATATTTTTCTTTTATTATTTGTTCTCTGAAAATGCTGGGCCTAGGCCTTGACGAAAGGGATGTCAATCACAGACACGTTATTGCGTGATCAGTCTGCAGTAGAAATAGCAGATGAAGATTGTTCTGGCTGTTAAGCCAGCCTCTGGTGCAGAATGAAAAGCACATGAAATGATGACATTTGTAAAATGGAGGACATTAGTATACATATGACTTTCTTGTGATTCTCATGTAAAACATGGATTTTTATCAGCATGTCAGATCCACTATTGTGAGACAGTGGCTTTGGTGTATGAAACCCTGGGAGTTTGTGTGGAAGGGTTAAGGCTCTGTATGTATCAATAATGAGAGAAGTTGCTCCTAAAGGGAAAGTCCATCTCAGATTTAGAAATCACATGTGTAAAATCTTTAATGTTGTGCTACTCAGATGATAATGTGAATCTGAGCCAGTTTCTCCTCAAGCTGAGTAGCAGAGACAGTTTGTACTGATGATGTCATGTTTATCTGTATAAGTGGCAAATGATGTTAAGTCATGGGATTTTGGGAGCAACCCCAAAGTGTTTTCAAGGATATGTGGACATTTTCTTTATTATCGTCATACCTGGGGGGGAAAAAACATGCACACCATCAGTACTTCTTATTATATATTCTCCACCTTTATAAAACTACTGGAGAGATGAACACTATTTTTCCAAACATGCTGCCTCATTTGCCCTTATGATTTTAGTGGAGACAAGTCCAGTTGAATTAACAACTGTGTCTCAGACGTTCAGGCACCATTTGTTTACTACATGACAGTAATTACACATTTGTTTGGTAATATAAACCACTAATGCATGATATCAATGGATGTGTATGCATAAAAGCACTGGTCCATTCATTTTCTGTAACCCACTTCCCCTGCACCTTACCAGTGTAGAAACTGGGCTGAGTTTGTGTCCAGCAATTTCAGTGACTTTCCAAAAACTGACAATCTGCAAAGCATGCCCACCTGACACAATGGTTATGCCCTTTCCCCTTTTGAACGGTTAATTGTGTCTCAGCACACAATTCAAGCAGGGATTTCATCCATGTTTTCTTTTAGACATGTTCAGATTCCACTTTGTACAAGCTAGTTTGTTTCACACATATCCTAACCTTAAGGCAGGTTTTGCACTTTTTACTTAATCGTGTTTAATATATTTATTATTTCAATTTTTATCACGATCCATGATTCAGTACCAGTTCAATTGTTAGTTCAATTATTTATAGATCAATTTACTATTAACTAGTTGACATATAGCAAGAGTGGGACCAGGTAGTATCTCAGCAATGGAGTACTTGATATGCATTTAAAACATCATAAATAAATCACAGACGGTTGACCGGTTTGGCAGTGGGTCAGTAATGGTGTGGGGAGGCATTTCTTTAGGGGGCCGCACAGCCCTCCATGTGCTCGCCAGAGGTAGCCTGACTGCCATTAGGTACCGAGATGAGATCCTCAGACCCCTTGTGAGACCATATGCTGTTGCGGTTGGCCCTGGGTTCCTCCTAATGCAAGACAATGCTAGACCTCATGTGGCTGGAGTGTGTCAGCAGTTCCTGCAAGACAGAGGCATTGATGCTATGGACTGGCCCCCCCGTTCCCCAGACCTGAATCCAATTGAGCACATCTGGGACATCATGTCTCGCTCCATCCACCAACGCCACGTTGCACCACAGACTGTCCAGGAGTTGGGGGATGCTTTAGTCCAGGTGTGGGAGGAGATCCCTCAGGAGACCATCCGCCACCTCATCAGGAGCATGCCCAGGCGTTGTAGGGAGGTCATACGGGCACGTGGAGGCCACACACACTACTGAACCTCATTTTGACTTGTTTTGAGGTTATTACATCAAAGTTGGATCAGCCTGTAGTGTTGTTTTCCACTTTAATTTTGGGTGTCACTCCAGATCCAGACCTCCATGGGTTGCTAAATTTGATTTCCATTGATAATTTCTGTGTGATTTTGTTGTCAGCACATTCAACTATGTAATGAACAAGGTATTTAATAAGAACATTTCATTCATTTAGATCTAGGATGTCTTATTTTTGTGTTCCCTTTATTTTTTTGAGCAGTGTATGTGTTAGCTTGTGCAAATTATACATTTTCTAAAGTAATTCATTTTGTATTTGAAGTAATGTTTCTGTCCATCCGGTGAATTACAACTACATGTAGTTATTTGATCCGTTGTTAATGCGTCTTAGCTTAACTAAGCTTATCAAGTCTTAATCTGTTTGCCTTTGCATTCATGTAACTGCTGCTGAAAGATTTCCTCTCACCTGAATTGTTTTTCAGTTCCTCCTCTTACTGTGAAGTCGAAATGCCATAGATTCATAAACCCCTGTGCTGTAAGAGCATTTATGTTACTGACACTGTAGACGCAGGTTCAGATTTACCTTGTTCACATAACACTTTTCACTGACAATATTAAAATGTTTATGAGTCATAGAACAATAACTGATAGATATAATGAGCATTCTTAAATCTACACAAAAACGTTCTCAACATAGAAGTTCATTCAATTTGTTTTATTTATGGTGTTTTCTGTCATTATTGTCATGTTAATTGTCATTCTGATGGTGACAACTGCTGGATTAATTTTTTTGCTGGGGAGAAACCATAATTAAATCCACTACACCCACAAAGAGTTAAACTTTTTAAAAAATCCTATAATGTTCACACAAATGCAATGAACCCCCCTACACTAAATGTAGGTACACACACACACACACACACACACACACACACACACACAGAGTTTGTCTGTAGTTATGCAGAGTAGAGCAGCATCATTTCATAAGCAGTGTTCACTATGTCAGAATGTCAGAATCATCCCAACCCCCC
>NW_018128034.1:976585-978417 GCF_001952655.1 Monopterus albus
CTTAATGATTAATTAGATGGAACATTGTGGGTGTGGTGTATGAATGTTAACACTTTGTAATAATTCTTTAGTATATTACTTGTGTGGTGTAGAAGATAAGTATTTAAGAATGTAATTATGTACGAATGTTAACACTCTGTTATAATTCTTTAGTATATTACTTGTGTGGTGTAGAAGATAATTATTTATGTAGAGATACTGCTTGCAAACCAATGATGGTAAGATGATGTCATGGGGTAGGACTGGATAAGTCTGACTTCTTCCTACTCCATTCAAGCATGTACTAGGTATAAGTAAATTGATATTGGATTAGCATTTGTTGGATATGTGTAAAATTATGTGTGTTGATATATAAACTGTCTTTACATGCTTGAAAGAACAAATCAAATCAAATCAAAAATCAAATCAAATCAAGTGCAAGCAATGCTTTTTTTTTTAGAAGAAACATATTGTACTGTATTTGTACAGACTGTAAGGCCATTAAGTCAATGCTTCTGTCAAAATAAAGGTAAAGGAAAATAAGGCTTTGTGAAACTGTTTTTTCATTATTCCGTTGGAGTGGTATAATTCACCACTAGATGACAGTCATGGCTTATAAACCTGCTGTATGCTGCTACATACTCCAGTGAGTTTCAGGTGTTTTTAACACTGGCCTCCATCTTTTGTATGATTAATCTCTTTTCCTGGATTGTGTAATTGAAAAGGAAACAAAATAAATAGTGCTTCAACTTTATATTTGTACATTCAGTGCAAATCTCTTTGGGTCTATTCAGTCATACACAGACTAAAACCCAACGAAATGACGCCTGGGAGTCAAACAGGTGTTTTTTGAAGCAAGAGAGAGAGCTACATGTGACCTTTGGGTGGCTAGGCTGAATTCCACAGCCGGCTGTGAAACTGTAGATGGGTGAAGTGAATGAATTGTGTTCTGTCCTTCATCAGCAGCTTCCACTGGACAAAACCGCTAGACTGTAGTTTGTGTGTGGTGGCCCCTAGAAGCTTAGGTGTTATTTTTTGTTTTTAGACAGTCATGAGTAGAAAAGCACCAAATGAAGTAAAGCTAGAAAAAGAACATTATAGGATTTTTTAAAAAGTTTAACTCTTTGTGGGTGTAGTGGATTTAATTATGGTTTCTCCCCAGCAAAAAAATTAATCCAGCAGTTGTCACCATCAGAATGACAATTAACATGACAATAATGACAGAAAACACCATAAATAAAACAAATTGAATGAACTTCTATGTTGAGAACGTTTTTGTGTAGATTTAAGAATGCTCATTATATCTATCAGTTATTGTTCTATGACTCATAAACATTTTAATATTGTCAGTGAAAAGTGTTATGTGAACAAGGTAAATCTGAACCTGCGTCTACAGTGTCAGTAACATAAATGCTCTTACAGCACAGGGGTTTATGAATCTATGGCATTTCGACTTCACAGTAAGAGGAGGAACTGAAAAACAATTCAGGTGAGAGGAAATCTTTCAGCAGCAGTTACATGAATGCAAAGGCAAACAGATTAAGACTTGATAATTAGCGTTTTAAACCTGTAATTATCATCTCAGTATATTTTAAAATGGGGAAAGATGGGCACATAGAATTGAAAATTAAATTGACTTCGTTTGGCAGTTTACTTCTTGCTTTCCTTCTTTTTACATTTGTCTCCATTTTTATAAACCTTAAATTTCATATCTGATTATCTTAAACGTGTTCCATTTTTGTTGTGCAAACCACTCCCAGAAGCTAAAGTCTTCCTTCAGCTACCTTTTGGATATGCTCACAGTCTGCACTAATACTGTGTATACATTGCATCTTTGTGTGTGTGGCGGGGGG